>NW_015170908.1:961329-987199 GCF_001447785.1 Gekko japonicus | reverse complement strand
CCTCCTCCTCTTCTTCTTCTTCTTCTTCTTCTTCTTCTTCTTCTTCTTCTTCTTCTTCTTCTTCTTCTTCTTCTTCTTCTTCTTCTTCTTCTTCTTCTTCTTGTGGAGATGCTGGAGACTGAACCTGGGACCTTCTGCATGCAAAACAGATGCTCTTCCACTGAGCACCAGAGCCTTCTCAGCCGTAACGTCATCAGCTTTGCCTTCTGGGGCACCATAGAACAGCCATCCTTTGGAAGGCACCATGGCTCAGTGGTAGAGCACCTGCTTAGCATGCAGAAGGTCTCAGATTCAACCCCTGGCATCTTCCTGTTAAAAGGACCCGATGAGAGGTGATCGGAAAGACCTCTGCTGGAGACCCTGGAGAGCCGGTCTGAGTAGACAGTACTGACCTTGATGGACCAAGGGTCTGATTCAGTACAAAGCAGCTTCGTGTATTCATGTGTGTGGACCCAAATCCCTTTTGATTTCATGTATGTCAATCAATCACTGCATGGAGTAAACCGTAGATCAGATTATTAATGGGTTTTTTTTAAAGCAAAGCTATTCATGGCCAAGTATTGGTAGAAAATGCAAGCAAATAAGGTATACAGTGAAAATCAAGAGGAGACTCTGCCAATTAACAACAGGTCTCCAAATGTCAAACATGGATTGATGCTTAACTAAAGACTTAGGCTGTGGTCACACACACTAAATAATCCACTTTCAGTGGATTTTCCAACTGGATGTTGCCAGTCCACACAGTGAAAATCCAGTCTGAAAGTGGTTTGAAAGTGGATTATTTAGTGTGTGTGACCGCAGCCTTAGGCAGGATAATATGGTGAACAGAGTGTCGGTTTAGGATCGAGGGAGGCCCAGTTCGAATCTCTGGCCATTTCAGTGGGTGCTCTTGAGCCAGGGGCCCTCACTCTGTCTAACTCACCTCACAAGATTGTTGTTAGTATAAAATGGAGAACTGTGTATGATGCTTGGAGCTCCTTGGAGGAAGGGGAAGGTGAAAATGGATGAAAAGGGTGATGTCAGGAAGATGCTGGGAAGGGGGGTACTTCCAGAACCCAGATCTGATTTTCTTTCTCCATGTGCAAGGCCAAATGCTAAGTAAGGACTTCAAGATGTACAGCTGTTATGAGGCAGTGGATTTTGAAGAACAATACCTGTCGTGTGGCAGGGGCCATACTAGACTTTCCTTTAAGCTTTGGTGTATTAAAAGTTATAGCTAGTATGTAGAAAGGATGAAATATATAACATAGGATATGCAATGATGATGAAATTAATAATGATGAAATTAAACATATAGTTGCAAAAGAGATTGGTTATGAAATTTGTAATTCAAAATGTTTGAAGTAAGGACCATTGTGACTTATAGAATATGTCGTAAAGACGATAATGAAGGGGATGTTGGTGAGAAATGTTTACCTTTTTTATTCTACATATTCTGCAATGTATGAAAATCTTGAGATATATAATTTGTTAGGGAGTCTCTGTTTTCTTTTTCTATCTCCTCTATACTATACTTTGCTTTCTAAAATGAATATATATAATGTACAGCTGTTTTGTACAAAATTCAAAGGGCCGTTTTCCCCCCTTCCTCTTCCAGCTTCCGTTAAAATGCTTCCAGGTTACATGTGTTTTTATTTTTTCCTCACTTCTCGAACATCAGCTTCTAGAAAGGTGCTGTGAAATCCAGTGTGGTATAGCAGTGGTGTGCATGTTGGATTAAGATCCGAGAGGTGTCATTTCAGTTCCCGTGTCAGCCATGAAGCTCACTGGGTGATTTTTGGATGGTCACTTTCGCTCAGCCTGACCTACCTCACAAGGTTGTTGTGAGGAAAAAATGGAGGAAAAGGATAAATATGACCTGAATTCCCTGGAGAAAAGTTGGAATAAAAATACTCTTGATGGCTATGATATATCTTCAGTGATAAGGCTTAGGATTTAGGTATTTGGTATTTAGCCAGTTTGGTGTAGTGGTTAGGAGCACAGACTCTAATCTGGGAGAACTGGGTTTGATTCCCCACTCCACCACTTGCACCTGCTGGATGACCTTGGGCAAGCCATAGTTCTGACAAGAGCGGTCCTTGAAAGAGCAGTTCTCGAAAGAGCTCTCTCAGCCCCACCTACCTCACAGGGTGTCTGTTGTGGGGAAAGGAAATTGTAATCCACTGTGAGACTCCTTCAGGTAGTGAAGGGCAGGGTATAAATCCAATCACTTATCCTCTTCTTCTTCTGCTTGGGTAAGAATGCATATCAGCATCATATTGGGTTGCCAATTCTGGGCTGGGAAATTCAGATTTGGGGATGAAGCTCGCAGAGACGAGGGACCTCAGTGGGGGCTTATAATACCATAGATCCTACACTCCAAACCAGCCCATTTTCTCCGGAGGAACTGACCTTGGTAGTCTAGAAATCACATGTAATTCTGGGAAATCTCCAGGCCCCACCTGGAGGTTGGCAAGCTCTCTGTTCCTTGGGGAAGAGTCTGACCACAACGGCACAACCTCGGCAGACCAAAATTACATTGTCCGTGGGGGTCTCTGTCAGTGGGTCAGGGGCTGCTCTTTACCGGGTCCATTCCAAGGTTGGTTCAGACAGCAACAGTGCAACCCCCACAAGGGAGAACAGCACTGTCATTTTTGTCACACGTTTGTCCCTATTGCTTTGGGGTTCCCCTCCCCCACATGTCCCAGAGGGAGCAAAACACATGTGGAGGGGGAGAGACCCAGGGCTATTTTTGGGCAGGAACGGAGTTCCGGCTGGCTCCCAAGTTGGCCACGCCCAGCAGGAACTTATCAGCATAGTAGGCCACACCCAACAGCAGAAATTCATTAGGATTGGCTACATTCGGGGTGTGTGGCCTAACATGCAAAGGAGTTCCTGCTACAAAAAGAGCTCTGTAATTTGACAGCAAACAGGGTAAACAGAATAAGAAGCAAAAGGTGGGTGTGGCTGGATGACCATACTTCTGGTAACATGGGGGTGCAGCCTAATGTGCTAATGAGCTGTGCTGTCAGGGGTGTGGCCTAATAGGCTAATGAGTTTCTGCTGGGCTTTTTCTACAAAAGGAGCCCTGGGGAGACCCAAAGCAATAGGGACAAAGGAGTGATAAAAACGACCGTGCGGAAGGTCAGAAAATTAAGTAGGGATGCCGGTCACCGTGCCAGACCTGGGGATCCCCTGGAATTACAGCTTATCTCTAGACTACAGAGATAGCTTCTGCTGGAGAAATCGGATGTGTTGGAGGATGGACTCCATGGCAGTGTACCCCATTGTGGTTCCTGTCCTCCCCGGACTCCAGTCTCAAATCTCCACGAGTCTCCCATTCTGGATCTGGAAATTCCAGTCCTCCATCCCCTGCTGGTGGCCAGGGGGGACCAGGTAACCCTCAAAGTTAAGGGAAACCCTCCCTGAGGAAGAATTGCTCCCTGTATGGTGATGGAAAGTGCTGTCGAGAGCCATGCCCCCTCGAAGCTGTGGAGCCTTGTGAGCAAAAATCCTACTTTGTGAGCTGCTGGCATTAAAGTGGTGAGCGAGCGGGTTGGCTGCTGCATACATTCGTTGGCTCTGGAGCCACATCCTTCCGGAGCTCAGGGGTCATTTCCTGCAGGAGCGCACAGGAGCGGAGCTCCGGCAGTAAAGAGCCCAGGGGGCGGGCACATGCAACAAGCCCCACCCCCTGCTTCCAGCAGCCCTCAGTCACAGCAAGAAGCAGCCAGGTAAGCTGCCGAGCTCCCCTCCTCCCCCTCCCCGGTCCAAAGCAGTCCAGTGGCACCTTTAAGACCAAGTTTTATTCAGGTACAAGCTCTCCCTCCTCTGCGAGGACAGATCTGCACGTGGCCCCCCCCCCAATAGCTAGCAATCCAAAACAGTCCAGTGGAGTGGTGTTGTCTTCTGACACACGTCCGGTGATGTCAGGGGGTGTGGCATATGCAAGTAAGTTATGCTAATGAGTTATGCTAATGAGCTCCTGCACCTCTTTTTCTATGAAATGACCCCTGTCGCTAAGACAAAAAGGTGTGAGCCGGAGGCTAGAAAACTGTGAGCTAGCTCACACTGACTCAGCCTAGAGGAACACTGGTCAAGACACAGCTTCTGATGACCCCGTAGGGTTTTCAGAGCAAGAGATGAACAGAGGCAGTTTGCCTTTGCCTGCCTCTGCGTAGCCTCCTAGGACTTCCTTAGTGGTCTCCCATCCAAGGTCTAACCAGGGCCAATCCTACCCTGCTTCTGAGATAGAACAATATCAGGGCACAAACAAGAACAATTTTAAAGCAAAACCAGTTTTATTGATGACGTTTACAACAGCGAGGAGCCCTTTGGGGAAATTGGGGCTGGGGGTTAGAGATGCGAGGGACTCAGTTGCATGGAAAGCAGGGGTGCCCAGGGGTTCACTGCGCACCTAGTCTGGGAAGAGCAAGAAGCCCGAGAAGACGCTGTCGGAACCAGCGATGCCCACCATGCCGTTGTAGTCGTTGACCGCCAACCACACCTGGTGTCCCTCCGTCATCTGCAGGAGGACGCCGCCGGAGCTGACTTGCTTGGCGTTGGCCATGTGGTCGCAGAAGCTGGCCACCTTATCCCGGTTATGGTACATGTTCACGCAGAGGTTGGCGGTGTGGGAGGTGTGGAAGGTGAAGAAGTAGAGGCCGGAGATGCGGCAGGTAAACTTGCCGGTGCCGGTGTCGAAGTCTCCGTTGGTGTTGGTGATGGCTTTGTTGAAGACCACGGGGGCGTTCTTCTCGGGGTACTGGCTCGTCTGCCGCATCACCGTGAAGGCCGACTGATGGTTCCGCTTGTAGCTGCCGGTCTCCCCCGGTTCACCCACCAACCCCTTCAGGCCAAGATCCCCGGGTTCACCTGGGGGACCCCTGGGCCCGTTTTTCCCAGGTATCCCTGGCTGACCTGGCTCTCCTGACTCCCCCCGGGGACCTTGGCTTCCGTGAACAGCTGGTTTGCCTGCAAAGGTTCAAGAAAGCATTGGTCAGGGTCAGAAGAAGACAAAGAAGAAGAAGAAGAAGAAGAAGAAGAAGAAGAAGAAGAAGAAGAAGAAGAAGAGGGAGGAGGGAAGAGGGAGGAGGAGGAGGAGGTTTCTATGGTCCTTTCCGCACTTGGATCTCATCCCTGGTTCTATCAGAGTTCAACTTGTGACACTATGTATTTATCCCTGGTTATAACAGCATCCGTTTATCCTGGGGACAAGTGTGGGGCAAAACTGGGGTGACCTCAATGTAATGTGGAAACAAAAAATTCCCCGAGATAATTACAGGAGTGAACTCGCGTGTAGCGTAGAATGTAAGTTCGGGGACAGGGTTGAACCAGGATTTAAGGCCTAGTGCAGAAAGGACCTATATCTCACTTTTCTCTACCCTAAGGAGTCTCAAAGTGGCTTACAATTGCCTTCCCTTCCTCGCCCTGCACCAGGCGCCTTGTGAGGTCGGTGGGGCTGAGAGAGCTCTGAGAGAACTGTGACTGGCCCAAGATCACCCAGCTGGTTTCACATGGAGGAGTGGGGAATCAAACCTGATTCTCTGGATTAGAGTCCATTGCTGTTAACCACTCCACCACACAAAGGAAGCTTCAGGTACAGCTGATTGTATCTCCAACTTGAAGAATTCGGGAGACCAGTGTTGAGAAAGACCCATCAATCTCTCTGCCTGAGTCGGTGCCAGTTAGAGAAGACAATATTAAGCTCAAAGATAACGGTCATACAGTATAAGGCAGCTGTATATTTGAGATATTTTGGGGGGCCTTTTACCCATATGCAGGAATGTTTACATGGGCAAAACGTAAATAAACAAGGGGCAGCACCAAAGTAAAACAAAGATGAAGACACAAATAGGTGCGGAGGGAAACAAATTCTATGGATACTGGCTTATTCCTGAGCACTTTAAAAGTGCAGGGAAATAAGCTGGAGATACAGCGCGGTGGCTCAAGTGGTTAAGACGCTGAACTGCAGGCTGTGGAAGGTCGGTAGTTCAACAGTTCGAGACCCGAGAGCTCCCGTCTCTAGTTCCAGCTCCTGCCAACCTAGCCGTTCGAAAGCAAGAAATTGCAAGTAGATAAATAGGTACCACTTCGGTGGGAAGGTAACAGGGTTCCGTGCGCCTTGGTGTTTAGTCATGCCGGCCACATGACCACGGAAAGGTCTTCGGATAGCGCTGGCTCTTCGGCTTTGAAATGGAGATGAGCACCACAACCCTAGAGTCGGACTCGACTGGCTTTCGAGCAAGGGAACCTTTACCTTTTACCTTAACAAACAATTTAAATTGTGATTCCTTTGTAAATATGTAACGTCTAGTGTGTGTTATTGTTGGTTCAGTTTTCTTAACATCAGCAACTAATTATGAATTGCACTCTGTACATGCTCTGTGAAATTGTCCTGTGTTTGATTAATTCATTTAAAAAATGTATCAAATTTGTCCTTTTTATCATGTCATTCGAATCCCCCTGATGAAGCTGCACACAAAAGACATAGGGGTTGTATGATTATCAGATATTCTATTTCCCTCCGCACCAATTTGTTTCTTCATCTTCGTTTTACATCGGTAAAACACCACACACAAAACAATGTGTGATGCAGTCACATCAAGATTGGGTGGGGTTTTTTTGCAATGTTTTATCTTTCCTCTTTTTTAAAAAAAAGAAAGCCTCGTTTTACACTTTTCCTAACGCTCCTCAATATAGGCTGACTAGAAATGATCACTTTCTTTAGTCATAACGCAGGATGCTACAATCTAGGATGAGATCACGGACTTCAGCTGGTTACTTAAATGTAAGAACTAGGGTTGCCAAATCTGGGTTGGGAGATACCTGGAGATTTTGGGGGTGGAGCTTGAGGAGGGCGGGGTTTGGGGAGTGGAGAGACTTTAATGGGGTATAATGCCATAGAGTCCATCTTCCAAAGCCAGGGTTGTTGGCCTCCAGGTGGAGCCTAGATATCTCCTGGAATTACAAATAATCTTCCATCTACAGAGATTGGTTCCCCTGGAGGAAATGGTTGCCTTGGAGGGTGGACTGTATAGCATTATACTAGCATTGCCAGCTGTGGTTTGGGAAATACCTGGAGATTTTGAGGGTGGAGCCTGGGGAGGGTGGGGTTTTGGAAGGGGAGGGACCTTACAGGGCGCAGGGCTTCGTCATGTGCCACGCCCCCCTGCCCCTCACCCATGGGAACTGTGATCCCCCGCGATCCCCCCCGAGTCAACCTCTGATATTGGTTATGTTATAGATATACAGCTAGGTTTGAGTCCCATAGCACCTCAGAGACCCACGAGATATTTGCAGGTATCAGCTTTTGAGAATCCAAGCTCCCTTCGAGGATCCCAAGTAGAAATGGAGATCTTTGAGTCTTGATACCCCAATCAAAAGGTAGGATATAAAGACCCAGAGATCTCCATTCTTACAAGTATCCAACGAAGGGAGCTTTGACTCTCGAAAACTGATGCCCTGAAAATCGTGTTGGTTTCTAAAGGGCTCCGGGACTCAAATCGCGCTGTTCCGCTGCGGACCGATGCAGCTGCCCCCTGAAACTATCACAGAGTTACAGCATTTTACCGTATCTGTCTAACTCCCTCAGGGCATGTGCCAAATTTCCTTTTTGAGTCAACAAACAATTAAACAAAAAGAATTCATTTGTCTGTATCAGGGGAATGGTGCGTGGCTTTAATTGGTTAACAGTTAAAATCACCGGCATCGCACCGAGTATTAATGGCAGGGGTATGTTTGCTTTTCCAAGACCCGCAGTTTGCATTTTGGCAGTGGAAAGCAGGAAGACAATTAATGCCTTATGAATCTGTCAGATCAATGCACACACAGGGACTCCGGCAATACAAGGGAGGAAACGACGTGCGTGAATGGAAAGGACTGAACGCTGCGGCACAGGATGGATGCCCCGGTTCTGGAGTTTATTTTAGAAATCCTCCTTGCTGAACTGGGATTCTAGAGTGGGACGATCCTCTCCCAAAAAGGATCAATGCTCGTCCCACTCTAGAATGACATCCCCAATGAAATGACATTACCTGGAAGTGATGTCATCACACAGGGGACGTCACGCAGGACACTCTGTTTTGAGGGCAAAACTCTATGGTACATTTGGCCTAAAACCATAGTATTGTCCTCAAACCAGAGAGTCCCGTGATCCTGGTTCAGTTCCCAGCATTCCCAGTTAAAGGATCTCAGATTGCAGGTGAGGCAGACCCAGGGTTGCTAGGTCCCCTCACTGTGCTGGCGAGGGGATTGGGGGGGGGCATTCCGGGATGTTCCCCGACACAATGACATCACCCGGGAGTGACATCATCACACCGGTGATGTCACACGGGACGCTCTGGTTTGAGGACAAGACTATGGTTTTAGGCCAAATGTACCATAGAGTTTTGCCCTCAAAACAGAGCGTCCTGCGTGACGTCCCCTGCATGACGACATCACTTCCGGGTGATGTCATCTCATTGGGGATGTCATGCCAGAACGTGGCTGTTCGGGGGTGGGGTTCCCCCACCGGGACCTGGAGACTGGCCACCCTAGGTGGACCAGTGGTCTCTGCCTCTAGCACAAGGGCAGCTTCAAATGCATCAGATATGGGCCACATCTTTCATTCTCAGTAAAAGAACCCTGGGTGTTGGGAAAGCCCTTTTGGTGCCTGAAACCCCAGAGAGAGACAAGGCCAGTCCAACTCCAAATAGACAAATCTCCAATGGCCAATCAGAAGCCTTGCCGGGCAAAAGCACTGTCTGGTCCCGCCCACTTCCTAAAACCCTGGGCGAGCACCAGAAAAGGTGTTGGTGGGGGCTCCCACAGGCACCACGTTGGGAACCCCTGATCTGAGCAGCTGGGTGTTGGTGACAGCAAAGAGCCACCCATTGACTTCTCCGTTTAAACAAAGACAGCAAAGATCAGCCAATATCATAATGCCCCTATATAAATCAATGGTGAGACCTCATTTGGAATACTGTGTGCAGTTCTGGTCACCACACCTTAAAAAGGATATTATAGCTTTGGAAAAAGTGCAGAAAAGGGCAACTCGAATGATAAAAGGGTTGGAACACTTTCCCTATGAGGAAAGGTTAAAGCGCTTAGGGCTCTTTAGCTTGGAGAAAAGACGACTGAGGGGTGACATGATCGAGGTTTATAAGATTATGCATGGGAAAGAGCAGGTAGAGAAAGAGGTACTTTTCTCCCTTTCTCACAATACAAGAACTCATGGGCACTCCATGAAACTGCAGAGCAGTCGGGTTAGAACGGATAAAAGGAAGTACTTCTTCACCCAAAGAGTGATTAACACATGGAATTCACTGCCACAGGAAGTGGTGGGTGCTACAAGCATGGACGGCTTCAAAAGGGAATTAGATAAGCATATGGAGCAGAGGTCCATCAGTGGCTATTAGCCACAAGGTATAGCTAGGGGCTCGGGGGGGTCAACAGTGGGAGGTCTTCTAATGTCCTGGCCCCACTGCTGGACCTCCTGATGGCACTGGTATTTCTGGCCACTGTGTGATACAGAGTGTTGGACTGGATGGGCCTTTGGCCTGATCCAACATTGGCATCTCTTATGTTCTTATGTTCTTAAAGAGAAGACCGCACCCTTCCTTGTGCCAACCAAAGCCGGCAGGTTGAGGCTTCCAAGAGATTGGTTACCTGGCTCTCCCTTGGCTCCTTTCTGGCCATCTCTGCCATCCTTTCCCGAAACACCTGGCACACCGGGCATGCCTGGTATTCCATAGCAGTAGCGGGAGGTCTCAGCTCCAGATGACGATGAACTCGCCAGAAGCAGGAAAAGGACAAAGCCCCATCCCAAGAACACCTTTACGTCGACGCCCATCTTTGCCCTGCAAAGTGAGGAAAGGGAAGCACAGAGTGTGTACAAGGAGGGCATCGCCCAGTTCCTTCAGGGGCTGGCCACACGGCAGAGGCTTTCCCAGGGCCACCAAGATGAGGAGAAGGCATCTTTTTCAGAAGCGCCTCCTCGTCGCAGTAAGAAGCAAGGCACAAGAAGCGTCTCTCTCTGTTTCTCTACCTAGTTTAAGTTTCATGAGGCCTAGTTTCTTAGGCTGGCCCAGGCTACCCTGATTTCATCACAGCTTAGAAGCTAAGCAGGGTTGGTCCTGGTTAGTATTTGGATGGGAGGCCACCGAGGAAGTCCAGGGCTGCCCCACAGGGGCAGGCACTGGCAAACCGACCTCTCTTAACTTCTTGCCTTGGAAACCCTATGGGATCATCATGAGTTGGCTATGATTCGATGGCACTGTCTGCAGAGAGAGAGTGTTTTAAGGCTCTGACCTGGAATGGCCCAGTCTCGCTCACTCGCTCTCATCGGATCTTGGAAGCTCAGCAGGGTCAGCCCTGGTTAGTCCTTGGATGAGAGACCTCCAAGGAAGTTTGGGGTTGCCACGCAGAGGCAGGCAAGGGCAAACCACTTCTGAACATCTTTTGCTATGAAAACCCTGTCTCTCTTTCACTCTCTCTTTTTAAAAGTTTTTTATCAATCATTTCAACAAATACAGCAATAATAACAATAACAGTTGAACGAAAATAAACAACCAGCTTTCACGACCTAACACTGAGTTTTGTCAATATAAAGTTCTCTGTAACCTTATCTCTTTTATTACAACAGGGCTATACATTTACTATTTCTGTTATTGTGAGCAAAAATTCTACTTTGTGAGTTCCTGGCATTAAAGCTGTGAGTGAGCCATTTGGCTACTGCATAGATTAGTTTGCTCTGGAGCCATCCTTCCTGTGCAAGGACAAAAACGCCGGAGGCTAAAAAACTGTGAGCCAGCTCACACTAACTCAGCTTAGAGGAAACACTGCCACCAACTACGAATATATGAGCCAGCTTCACTACAGGTCTTCCAGCTCAGTGTTGAGTTAGTGGGAGTCAAACGGTGAAGTTCTGTGGGGGCTGTATACCATCATGCCACTAACTTAAACAACAGAAAAAGAAAGTCCACGAAAATTCAAGAGAAAAACTCGAAGTGGCCAATTGAAGACGAATAGGTCAGTGTAATCCGGCTCTGTTCTCCTTCCCCCTCCCGTAGAGTGGCCGGTAGAGTCAGAGAAAGGGTGGCCAAAACCCCACCTGAAGCTTCTTTTCTGTCCTTCACCACAGCTTGCTGTGCTACTATTAGGAGGAGAGGTTTTTTTATCTCCACAAACACACACACCCCAGCTCCATGGAGAAAAGGCAGGGTTAAAATGTACTCAGCAGAGACAGACAGGTGTCTTGTCACGGCAAGAAAACTTTGCACTTGTCAGATTTCCTTAAGCAAAGACGTCATTAAAGAAACAGGTAGCGTGTCATCCCTAGGAGATCAAGGAGCAATCTTGAGCAGGTCTCCTTGGAGTCCTAATCAGGTCTATTTAATAGGGCTTACTCCCAGAAAAGTGTTGTTAGGACTGCACTGATGATCTATCAGATTTTTTTCCTCCATGTTCTTCCAAGGGGTCTTTCTTTCCAATTTTGGCTTCACAACAACCCTGTGAGGTAGGTTAGGGAGGGAGAGAGAGGGAGAGAGAGCATCCAGTAAACAGAGCAGGGCTTTCAGCCTGAATCTCCTGGTTCTGGTCCAGTGCTCTCCACACCCCAGGTTCAGTTGCCCATTTGCCACTATTACCAGCTGGTTGCCACCCCACCATCTTATTGATGGGAGACCAAACTCACATGTCACACCCAGCTGAGGGCACATATATGCAAAGGAGGTCTCTGACAGGTAAAAGACTGGAAGAGCAGTTTTGAATGAGCTTGTATTGGCTTTCTGATCCGCTGATGGGCTTGCCAGAGGATTGATTGACTGATTGACACGTTCCAGCCATCCTGCATTTTAGAATGAGAGAGCTAGAAAAAGAAGGAAGGGCGTTTTGGGTTTCTGGCAAGGAGCACTTAAATCAGCTTGAGACAGATGGTTTATTTAGATATTTATCCCTTCTCCCATGTTATTCTCACAATAACCCTGTGAGGTAGGGTAGTCTGAAGTCATTGAGAGAGTTGCCATGGGAACAAGGGTGTGTGAATCCAGCTCGCCCGGATCCCAGCCCGACCCCTACCAATCTCAATTCCCAGAAGAGGAGGGTTTCAAATCTAGCTCTCTTAGATCTTAGCCCGACCACGACCAATCTCAACTCCCTAAAAAGTCCCTTCCTACAAACCCACGGACAGTGGCACCCCCTATTTCAGCCTCCACAATGTTCTCTCATTTGCCTCTCCTCTCCACAACAGCATTGTAAGGCAGGTTGGTCTGAGAGAAGGGGGGGCGAGTCTGAGGAAGGAACTGAACTTTGGTGTCCCCCATTCTAGGCCAATGCTCTACCCACTACACCGCCTGGCCCTCCAAATGGCCAAACAGCAGCCCTTCTGGGATGCAGCCCTGGCGGTCAAGATTTCCCCAGGGCCTGGGCCTTTCCTAAGCTCTCCAGGAACCAGAGTTGCAGGGGGGGTCTTGCCGCAAGCTGGCCGTTCTTACCTCTTGGGACCACAGCCAGGCTCCGGTGGCTTAAACGAGTAGCGAGGGAGTTTCAGGCCACCCTTGTTGCGGGGAGAGAGCTCCTTCTTCAATAGACTCGTGCTAAACGGGGAAGTTGGTGGTGGCCTCGGAGTGCTGGAAACTACTAGCCCCACCCCACTGCCTGCAAAGAACTCGTAGGCAAAGTCAAGCAAGATTTTTTTTCAGTAGCACCCTAAAGACCAGCAAGGTTTCCAGGTGGGGATGCCAGCCTCCAGGTGGGACCTGGGGATCTCCTAGAATTCCATCTCATCTCCGGACTACAGAGATCAGTTCCCCTGCAGCTAATGGATGCTTTGTGTGTAGGGGGGGACGTCCTTGTGTTGCGCTGTGGGGGGGGGTGTGCTCCGTGTGGCTGTACAATCATCAGTCTTGCACCAGAACAAAGTTTGAGCCAAGTGACACCTTTGAGATGTACAAAGTTCTACTCAAAGTGTAAGCTCTCATGTGCAAAACACACTTCTTCAGACAAAACTGGAATGAAATCTCAAAAGTGAGTTACGGTGGGGGGGGGGGGGAAGAAGGTGTGTGGTGGGGTAAGCCATTAGGAGAGGCCGCAAAGAGCCCAGATGCATAGGCAGAGCTGAAATTGGAATGGGTGTCCGGTAGAATCAACGGATGGCAGCAAATCAGCACGTAAATGCAAGAGTTAACAAGGAGATATGAGAATGGAATTGGAGTCCAGCAGCACCCCTCCCCCCAAAAGACCCCAAGCTCAACCATGTGTACAGGCGAGAACAGAGGCTCAGCATATGTACACTTCTTCAGCCAGTTAAGTGTAGTGCGCAGACTCTAATCTGGGTGAACCGGGTTTGATTCCCCACTCCTCTGCTTGCCCCTGCTGGATGACCTTGGGCAAGCCGTAGTTCTGGCACAGCTGTTCTTGAAAAAGAGCAGTTTCTGTCAGAACTCTCTCAGCCCCACCTACCTCACAGAGTCTGTTGTGGGGAGGGGAAGGGAAAGGAGTTTGTAAGACACTCTTTGAGACTCCCTTGGATAGTGAAGGGCGGGGTATAAATCCAATCCTTCTCTCTTCTCTTCACATACATTGAAACCAATGCTCCCTCCAAGCTATGGAGTCCTGTGAGCAAAAATTCTACTTTGTGAGCTACTGGCATTAAAGTTGGGAGCAGGTGATTCGGTCGCTGCATAAATTAGTTTGCTTTGGAGCCATCCTTCCTGCGCTAAGACAAAAATGTGTGAGCTGGAGGCTAAGAAACTGTGAGCTGGCTCACACTAACTCAGCTTAGAGGGAACACTGGTGAAACAGATTTCCTCAAACATTACATGCAGGTGGGGGTGTTAGTTGCCAGGTTATAGAGTCAAGATGCATAAGTAACTGAGCAATGAATGTAGCTAAGATTAGATTAACACATGCACTGTTATCTTGACTCTCAAGAGATTCTTCTTGGTCTTTAAGGTGCCGCTGAGTTCGAATCTTGCTCTTCTACTGCGGACCAACAGGGCTCTTGCCTCAAAGTATTCCAAGCCTAAGCATTTGTAACATCTAGGTCTAAGATACCCACCTTTCACAAATGAAAATAAGAATGGGCTTGCAATGTTCCAGTTCAAGGTGTGCATCTCCTCCTTATCCCCCACACCCTTGAAGGCTGTACTCTGCCTTCTGGATGCGCTGTTTGTGGCTCGGCAATCACAGGTCTTGCGCCAATTTCAAAACCAGGAGGGGTTTTGTTCTCTTGGAGAAACATGTATTAAAGAAGACGTAATTGCCCTGCAATCTGTTAGCGGCAATGGTTCAAAGCATACCTTTGCATCTGCAGCCACATGGAACGGCCGGCTGCGCACGGCAGGGTGCCGTAGCATTCATGTGCAGACGCGAGATGACGCACCTGCTTCCCTGCTAGGAAATTTAACTTCTATGGATTCTGGAAGGAGGACCCCCCCCCAAAAAAAGAACGACAACTCAAGCAAGTTGTAATGAGAAAGTGTTTCTAAAGTTTCCCCAAAACACAACAGCTGGGACCAGATAGAGGCAGAGTTTTACGAGGGACAGGTTTCAGAAAACAAGGATGCATGGATGGACAGAGACAGGGGTCATTTCATAGAAAAAGAGGTGCAGGCGCTCATTAGCATAACTCATTTGCATGACTTATTTGCATATGCCACACCCTCTGACATCACCGGAAGTGTGTCAGAAGACAACACCCACTGCTCAGGCTCCACTGGACTGTTTTGGATTGCTAGCTGTGTGTGTGTGTGGGGGGGAAGCACGCAAATCTGCCCTCACAGAGGAGGGAGAGCTTGTACCTGAATAAACCTTAAAGGTGGATTGAATAAAGCTGAGTAAACCTTAAAGGTGGATTAAGTAAAGCTGAATAAACCTTAAAGGTGAATTGTACCTTAAAGGTGCCACTGGAATATTTTGGGTTGCTATGGGGGGGGGCCTCTGCAACCCAAAACTGGCTGCTTCTTGCTCCTTGTGGCCGGGGGCTGCTGGGAGCAGGGGGTGGGGGCTTGTTGCATGTGCCCACCCCCTGGGCTCTTTACTGCCGGAGCTCCACTCCTGTGCGCTCCTGCAGGAAATCACCCCTGGACAGAGAGAGCTTTCTCTCTCTCTGTGCCATATTACTGGGACATGGGGGCACCCAATGAGGTTGCTGGGTGATAGGTTGAGGACTAACAAAAGAAAAGTTGGCGGGTGGAGCAGACGAAAGGCAGGGGCTTTGTGGGATAAGAAAAAGGGGGTTCCAAAGACGATTCCAGTTTTCATCAGGGAAATCCCTCAGCGGTAGAGCCTAGGCTTAGAGAAACACATGGGGCTGCCAGCCTCCAGGTAGAACCTGGAGAACTTCTGGGATGATAATTGATCTTCAGACTACAGAGATCAGTTCCCCTGGTGAAAATGGCAGCTTTGGAGGGGGCATTCTGGGGTGTTATGCCCTGCCAAGGTCCCGCTTGTCCCATGCTCCACCCTCAAATCTCCAGGACATTTTGTTGTGCTTTACAAACACAGGTTGGACACTGGGTTTGATTCCCCACTCCTCCATTAAAGGTGCCACTGGAATATTTTGGGTTGCTATGGGGGGGGGCCTCTGCAACCCAAAACTGGCTGCTTCTTGCTCCTTGTGGCCGGGGGCTGCTGGGAGCAGGGGGTGGGGGCTTGTTGCATGTGCCCACCCCCTGGGCTCTTTACTGCCGGAGCTCCACTCCTGTGCGCTCCTGCAGGAAATCACCCCTGGACAGAGAGAGCTTTCTCTCTCTCTGTGCCATATTACTGGGACATGGGGGCACCCAATGAGGTTGCTGGGTGATAGGTTGAGGACTAACAAAAGAAAAGTTGGCGGGTGGAGCAGACGAAAGGCAGGGGCTTTGTGGGATAAGAAAAAGGGGGTTCCAAAGACGATTCCAGTTTTCATCAGGGAAATCCCTCAGCGGTAGATCCTAGGCTTAGAGAAACACATGGGGCTGCCAGCCTCCAGGTAGAACCTGGATAACTTCTGGGATGATAATTGATCTTCAGACTACAGAGATCAGTTCCCCTGGTGAAAATGGCAGCTTTGGAGGGGGCATTCTGGGGTGTTATGCCCTGCCAAGGTCCCACTCGTCCCATGCTCCACCCTCAAATCTCCAGGACATTTTGTTGTGCTTTACAAACACAGGTTGGACACTGGGTTTGATTCCCCACTCCTCCACATGCAGCTGCTTGGTGTGACCTTGGGTCAGTCATAAATTCTTCCAGAGCCGTTCTCTCAAGGGCAGTTCTCAAGAGAGCTCTCTCAGCCCCACCTACCTCACAGGGTGTCTGTTGTGGGGAGGGGAACGGAAGGGAAAGGGATTGTAAGCCACTCTGAGACTTCTTCAGGTAGTGGGGTATAAAGGGTGGGGTTACAAATCCAATCTCTTCTTCTTCTCTTCTTCTCCCTGCTCATCATGCAACTGAATTGCCATGACATTCACTGGGTGACTTTGAGCCAGTCATTCTCTCAGCCTAACCTACCTCACAGGGTTGTTGTGAGGGGAAAATGGAAGGACAGCAAACAAGTATGCACTGGTTCCTCCAAGCACCTTGAAGGAAGGGCAAGATGTAAAAACGTAAAACATAAATAGAGAGTGAAATCTGTGCTCTGTTTCCAGCTTTAAACGGCCTTATCTCAGCCAAAGATGGTACATGAAACAGAGCCACAGACTGGACTGCAAATGTGCTAGCTGCAAAGGTCAATTGCAGAAGACACACGAAAAGGGGGGGGGGAGACTTGATGCAAAAGTTAAGAACCAAAAGGTTAAAGAAGTCAGAATGTGAGGACCTAATAATTCTATATCTAAACTTAAAATGTAACTATTACCACATATACAAAAAAATGTTTTTATTACAAATCAGATAAAAACAAACGGAGGTCCAAATAGTAGTCTCAAATCAGAATAAAGTCATACAATTATCTGGTCAAACAAACTCATAATATACCTTATGAATGCACCTTTCTGTCATATTCATAACAATGTACTGATTTTAGTAATCAATATTTCCCCCTTTTCTTCCCTTTTCCCCCTTTCTCCTCCAGAACAATTTCAACTTGGTTCAAGGTTAAGAAATAACTGTATCATTATAATTGTAATGCCTGGAGCCATTGTGCAACAACATTGTTTGACCACTGAAGAAGGCCAATTGGCTGAAACGCATTTGGCCAGAGTCACAAATGGTCTATGTTTGAGATAACTGTATGATTTTATTCTGATTTGAAGCTACTATTTGGGCCTACATTTGCTTTTATCAAATTTGTAATAAATGCATGTATTTTGGGGGGTAGGTATCGTAATATTTATGCTTTAAGTTTAGATATAGAACTATTGGGCTTTCACATTGAGCCTGTTTGGTGCAGTGGTTACGTGTGTGGACTCTAATCTGGGAGAACTGGGTTTGATTCCCCACTCCTCCACTTGCAGCTGCTGGATGACCTTGGGCAAGCCATAGTTCTGTCAGAGCTGGTCTCTCAAGGGCAGTTCTGGAAAGAGCTCTCTCAGCCCCACCTACCTCACAGGGTGTCTGTTGCGGGGAGGGGAAGGAAAAGAAGATTGTAAGATGCTCTGAGACCCTGAGTGAAGAGCAGGGTATAAATCCAATCTCTTCTCCTCCTCCTCTTCTTCTGACTCACGAAGGCCAGTTGCTCCAGGCGCTCTTCATGGGTGAGGTAGGGACATTGCCAGATTTCATGACAGCTCCGGTTCAGTGCAAAGGTTCAGATTTCCTTTGTGGTTTCTCGACACTGGTGACAAAGCTGCAGCCATGCTTCTCTCTCCCCCCCCCCCCCCCCCCCCCCCAACAACACTTGAGAAATTTGATAGAGACATTGTCATGAAAACTGATGGTGTAAATGTGGCATCGGAGAAACAGAGCAGACTGGGAAAGTGGCCAAAGCAACCAGGGCAGGATGCAAACGGCCTTCCCAGCTGTGTGTAAAAATGCAAAGGAAAGGGGGGGGGGAGATAATATTTGCATGGGGACTAGTGGGAGAGCTTGTACCTGAATAAGACTTGGCCTTAAAGGTGCCACTGGGGGGGGGCTCTGCAGCTTACCTGGCTGCTTCTTGCTCTGACTGAGAGCTGCTGGGAGCAGGGGCGGGGCTTGTTGCATGTGCCCACCCCCTGGGCCCTTTACTGCCGGAGCTCTGCTCCTGTGCGCTCCTGCAGAAAATGACCCCTGGAATGAAGGAGGAGGAGGAGGAGGAGGAGATTGGATCTATGCCCTGCCCTTCACTACCTGAAGGAATCTCAGAGCGGCTTACAATCTCCTTTCCCTTCCCCTCCCCACAACAGACACCCTGTGAGGTAGGTGGGGCTGAGAGGGCTCTCTCAAGGACTGCCCATGAGAGAACAGCTCTGAGAGAACTTGTGACTGACCCAAGGTCACAGCAGCAGCTGCATGTGGAGGAGTGGGGAATCAAACCCAGTTCTCCCAGATTAGAGTCCGTGCTTTTAACCACCACACCAAACTGGCTCTCAGTGCCCTAGCATCCACCTTCCAAAGCAGCCATTTTCTCCAGGAGAACTGATCTCTATTATCTGGAGAGATCAGTTGCAACAGCGGGAGATCTCTGGTGTGACCCTGGGACCCGTGCAGGACCTGAAGTACCCCCTTCATGCCTCATGAGACCTTCTCTGTCATCCTGAAACCCTCCGTGGTTTTGAAAAGGAGTATTTCTCTGATTCAGCATCTCTTGCTCCCTCTCTCTCGCGCACATACCGCCAAAACACTTCTGCTTAAATTGTTATTGATGTGTGTTATTAATGCTGAGTGCTACGTTTCAGCATTTCTTTCAGACAGAAGTTGGTTTCTCCCCCAACCCCCCCCCTTCCCGGCATAAAATGAAGAACCGATTTGGCAACATGGTAATGGAGCGAGCGTTTGAGCCAAGAAATAAAGACCACTGTGGCCAAGCTCGAGAGATGCGGGGAAAGCCCAAGGCTGGGGAGGAAGTGATTAATGCTTCCTCCTGCATTCTGTTCCTTTGTTTTGCTGGGATTCTCTTGTTCTGGGGTAGCGACACACGTGCTTTGGGTATGGAAGTTGCCACATTCCGTTGAAGGATCTCAAGAAGCAGCTCCGGGGAAAAGACCTTTCTCTTGTATGGTCGCCAACCCCCAGGTGTGGCCAGAAGATCTCCCAGTATTACAACTGATCTCCAGCAATGTTCCCTCTAAGCTGTGGAGTCTTGTGAGCAAAAATTCTGGTTTGTGAGCTACTGGCATTAAAGTTGTGAGCAAGTGATTTGGATACTGCATAAATTAGCTTGCTCTGGAGCCATCCTCCCTGAGCTAAAACAAAAATCTGTGAGCTGGAGGCTAAAAATCTGTGAGCTAGCTCACACTAACTCAGCTTAGAGGGAACACTGATCTCCAGATGCCAGCGACCAGGTCCCCTGGCAACGATGGCTGCTTCAGAAGGTGGACTCTATGGCATGGTCCCCTGCTGAGGCCCTTCCCCTACCCAAACCCTGCCCTCCCCAGGCTCCACCCCCCAAATCTCTAGGTCTTTCCTAAACTAGAGGTGGCTATAGGTTTTATTCAGGTACAAGCTCTCCCTCCTTTACGAGGACAGATCTGCACGTTCCCCCCCCCACCCCAATAGCTAGCAATCCAAAAGAGTTCAGTGGAGCCTGAGTGGTGGGTGTTGCCTTCTGACACACTGCTGGTGATGTCAGGGGTTGTGGCATATGCAAATAAGTTATGAGTTCTGCTAATGAGCTCCTGCACCTCTTTTTCTACGAAATGACCCCTGGGCATAAGGTCCACCTTCCAAAGTTCTCTGTTGCCTGGAGATCAGTTGCAATCCCAGGAGATCTCCAGCTACTCCCTGAAGGCTGCCCAAAGCCAGAGTGATGCAGTGTGTAGCAGGTTCGACTTGAACTTCAGAGACCTGGGGCCTGTGGTTCAGTGGCAGAGCATCTGCTCGGCATGCAGAAGGTCCCAGGTTCAATCCCCGGCATCTCCCGTTAAAAGGACCGGGCAGTCGGTGGCGTGAAAGACCTCAACCGGAGGCCCTGGAGAGCAGCTGCCAGCCTGAGTAGACAATACTGACCTGGATGGACCCAGGGTCTGCTTCAGTAGATGGCAGCTTCATGTACTCGTCTTGGGGAGAAGGGATGCGTTTGTCCTCTTCAGCTTCTGAACTCCCCAGTCAGAGTAGATAATTTGAACATAAACAGACCAGTGGTTTGACTGGATATATGGCAGCTTCATTGGCCTGGGTTACCTGTACCTGAGGTCAGGGCTATTTTTGGGCAGGAACACACAGCTGGCTCCCAAGTTGGCCACGCCCAGCAGGAACTCATTAGCATAATAGGCCACACCCAACAGCAGGAACTCATTAGGATTGGCTACACCCAACAGCAGGAACTCATTAGGATTGGCTACATTAGGGGTGTGTGGCCTAACATGCAAAGGAGTTTCCGCTCAAAAAAAAGGCCCTGGGTTTTGACAATAAACAAGGTAACCAGAATTAGAAGGGAAAGGTGGGTGTGGTTGGATGACCACACTTCTGATAACGTGGGGGTGTGGCCTAGTATGCTAATGAGCTGTGCTGTCAGGGGTGTGGCCTAATGTGCTAATGAGTTTCTGGTGTTGGGTGTGGCCTATTATGCTAATGAGTTCCTGCTGGGCTTTTTCTACAAAAAGAGCCCTGCCTGAGGTCATCCCCTTGTTGTTGAGTGACAGGGACCCTCAAGTTACACCGGCAATTAGGTCCCTTAAACAACATGCTGAAACAATTCCGTGGCTCAAGCTCTATGCATCAAGGAGCTTCTAAGGGATAAGGGAGAGGGGGAAATGGCTTCATGTGTTCAGTCTGATAAAGGCGGGGACCCGGCTCCATTGGTAAAGCCTCTGTTTGACACGCCGAAGGTCCCAGGTTCGATCCCCGACATCTCCAATTAAATGGACTAGGCAGTAGGTGATGTGGTCTACTGTGGGCACACTTTCATGTAGACCTTATAGGAGCATCGTGTACCTATGCTTGATTGCCATCTGGCATGTTTACTAGCTGTCTCTTTGAATAGCTTAATTGGAAGAGTGTTTTAATTGGGGCTGCGGTCACATGGAGCATTAGCCATGCTACTGAGATGGATGATAGGCGGATTTTCCGGGCGCGATCACACCGCAACATCCGGGAAGCGTAGAGCTCCCATGGTGAACCCGAGGCTTCCCGCCGAAGATGTGGAGTTAAAAACTAGTACCTCCGAGGTACTAGTTTCCGGAAACCGCGGGGCAAGGGCTGGGGTCTGATCGCGTTTCTGGTGGTAGTCCGTGGCATCCGGCACCCGCCCATGTCCCCCAAGTCTCCACAGGATGTGCACAAGCACCCAACGGTGCATGCGCACGAAGAGGGAAGCGAAAGTTCCGTCGCTCCACAGAATCGCGCATGCCATTGGTGAGATCGCGCCGCGCTGCTTCTTTGCCGCGCTGCAGGATCGTTGTGTGATTGCCACCTCCCTCCTACCCATGGGACCTCGACGGGACCTGTGATTGGGCGGCCGTGCGTTATTTTGCTCCAGGCCAAACTGCCACGCTCCCCCCCCACATTTTACGGCCCGTGTGACCGGGACCTGGTTTACTCATTTGTTGTCACCCTCCCTGAGCCCTGCGCTGCAGGAGAGGGTGGGACAGAAATCGAATTAATAATTAATTAAAAAATATGAAAGAACTCTGCCTGAGACCCTGGATAGCCACTGCCAGTCTGAGTACACAGTCCTGACCCTGATGAACCAAGACTCTGTTTCAGTATAAGGCCTCTGTCATATGTTCATGTGAAAGCAGGGACAACACTTGGATCACCTGTGTTTTCATCCCCAGAGCCAACCCCCCCACACACAGAGAGAGAGAGAGAGACACGTGGGTTTCATATTGGTTCTCCTCTTACTGCTGTGCTCTTTCTTCTGCAATTGCTGGTCTTGTGGAAGAAGAAGAAGAGGAGGAGGAGGAGGAGGAGGAGGAGGAGGTAGTGGTGGTGGTGGAGGAGGAGGAGATTGGATTTGTACCCTGCCCTTCACTCGGAGTCTCAGAGCGGTTTACAATCTCCTTTCCTTTCCCTTCCCCTCCCCGTGACAGACCCCCTGTGAGGTAGGTGGGGCCAAGGGAGCTCTCTCGAGGATTGCTCTTGAGAGAACAGCTCTGAGAGAATTTGTGACTGAGCCAAGGTCACACCAGCAGTTGCATGTGGAGGAGTGGGGAATCAAACCTGGTTCTCCCAGGCTGCGGTCACACACACTAAATAACCCACTTTCAATCCACTTTCAATGCACTTTTCAGCTGGATTTTGACAGTTCAGACAGTAAGATCCCGTTGGAAACTCCTTTCCTTTCCCCTCCCCACAACAGACACCCTGTGAGGTAGGTGAGGCTGAGAGAGCTCTGGCAGAAACGGCTCTATTTCAAGAACAGCTGTGCCAGAACTATGGCTTGCCCAAGGTCATCCAGCGGCTGCAAGTGGATGGGCTTGTTCTTTGGGTGAAAGTCATGCCAGCCAAACCCGATTATCCTCCCACCTGTTATCCGCCACTACCAGCTTGTGAAAAGGCAGGCAGTGCACACGACAGGGCCCCTTCATGTTCACACATGTGCTGTTTCCCACCCCCAGGCTCTTTGGAGGAACATAACGTTCAGTCCTTCTCTCTGTTGCCTCAAGGAACAGCAAGCCAAGGCGAGTTTCTAATTTGGGTGAAATTTTATTGAGTGCTCACGGAAAGCTGCAAAAAAATAATAATGCAGAAACGGCATAGATGCGGGAGACAGGGATGCGCGCATGCGCATCATGCGCTTTCATGTAGGAAACAGCCCTTTTGAGCTGTAGCCTTGCTAGAAGAGTGAGCTGCAGAGAGGACATCAGGGACCACTGTCTGAGGCCGGGGCGCGTCCCCTAATCTCCTTCTCCTCAGACTGACGACGGGAAGAGCAAGAAGCCGCTGAACACGCTGTCTGCGTCGGTGCCTTCATAAACCTTGTTCCCCGCTTCAGGGTCGCTCTCCAGCCAGACGGTGTCCCCTGCGGCCAGCTTCAGGACGCTGCCGCCTGAGTTGACCTGCAGGAGGCTGAAAAATCTTTGTTTCTAAGGGAAGGGTTCACAGGAAATCTACAGAACAACAAAGACCCCTAAGGAATACATCTTTACACTTTGACCACACGGTCTACAACAACAATGGAGATTCTTCCTTTCTTCTTGTCCCCTAGAAGGAAATCACCTGAATGCATTAACCAATGATTGTTAGTAAACAGGCTTCAGTTTCCCCGGGCTTGTTTTCCATTGGCTTTCTGCCAGGTTCGTCTAAACAACAGCACACAAGGTAAGCATATTAACCCTATAATGGCTGACTTTTAGACCCTGCAACACACGTATTTCCGACACAGACTACAGAGATCAGTTGCCCAGGAGAATATGGATGCTTTGGAGGGTGGACTCTGGGGCACTGAACTCCACTGAGGTCCCCCCCTCTTCTCGAACCCTGTCCTTCCCAGTCTCCACCCCCAAATCTCCAGGAATTTCATAACCCAGAGCTGGCAGCCCTAACCTTTGGGGGATGGGGACCATGTTGTCGTACAAGTTCTATTGTTGTAACTTTTCATGGGTTTTCCTTTCCTTTGTCCAGGGCTATTTTTGGGCAGGAACGCACAGGAACGGAGTTCCGGCTGGCTCCCAAGTTGGCCACGCCCAGCAGGAACTCATTAGCATAATAGGCCACACCCAACAGCAGACACTCATTAGGATTGGCTACAATTAGGGGTGTGTGGCCTAACATGCAAAGGAGTTCCTGCTACAAAAAAAGGCCCTGGGTTTTGACACAAGCAAGGTAAACAGAATAAGAAGCAAAAGTTGGGTGTGGCTGGATGACCACACTTCTGGTAACATGGGGGTGCGGCCTAATGTGCCAATGAGCTGTGCTGTCAGGGGTGTGGCCTAATATGCTAATGAGTTTCTGCTGTTGGGTGTGGCCTATTATGCTAATGAGTTCCTGCTGGCCTTTTTCTGCAAAAAGAGCCCTGCAGAATACAATGCCATAGAGTCCACCCTCCAAAGCAGCCATTTTCTCCCAGGGAACTAACATCTATCATCTGTAGATCACTTGTGGTTCCAGGAGACCTCCAGGTTCCACCTGGAAGCTGGCAAGCCTACACGAATCAGAGAAGAAAACTGACTGTGGAGTGACTTAAGCCGTTTACAAGTAATGGAGGTATGGCCGAGTATCTGCCTTGGGTTGCCACGTCTGGGTTTGGAAACTCCTGGAGATTTGAGGATGGAGCCCGGGGAAGACAGAGACCTCAGTGGGGTACAAATGCCACAAAGTCCACCCTCCAAAGCATCCATATCTCTGCAGAGCAGCTGGTCTCTGTTGTCTGGAGATTAATTGTAATTCTGGGAGATCTCCAGGCCGGAGAGGGTGGGGTTTGGGGAGCGGAAGGACTTCAGTGGGGTGCAATGTCATTGAGTCCACCTTCCAAAGTGGCCGTTTTCTCCAGGGGAACTGATCTCTGTTGCCTGGAGACCAGTTGTGATTCTGGGAGATCTCCAGCCCTGACCTGGGGGTCGGCAACCCTAGCTCTAAGCTGATTTGTGTCCCGGCTGGGGAGAGACGTGGGACACACATCAAGACATCAAGGATTTTAATTTTGAATATTTGATTTTTGGGGTTAATTATATGCTTGGATACCCCCCAGTAAATGGCTATAAACACTTGAGTTATTTTTTAATTTTATATGCTTGGATACCCCCCAGTAAATGGCTATAAACACTTGAGTTATTTTTAAAAATTTTTATTTCTAATGCTGTTTATAGGGGTTATTTCTGCCATGATAAAGTAAAGGAATAAAATAAGACTAAAGTTGTGAGTACTAATTTGTTGTTAGAATATAATATATAAAATATATGGTTAAGATTAGAAAATAAGGTCATAGACCTGTTGGGGCCTGGTTAAACATTCGAGAAATTTTTGCTGAAAAGACTATTGAAGAACTCAGCTGTTGTTGATATCCGTTGAATTAAATAAAAGACGATAAGGTGATAGGTAATTTCTTTAGAATGTAGGTCTAAGAACCTTTATATTTTGGGTTGAAAAGTAGATTGATAAATTATGAGAAATATGCCTTGGGTTACAGTGGAAAATACATAAGATATGAAGACACATTTTAAAGTTAAGTTTGACTGTTGCAATGATGTTGAAAATGTAATTTTTGGTTGGGTATTTGTTTGTTTATCTGTGTTAGTTATGTCTTTAAAATTCAATAAAGAAAGTATTAAAAAAAGACATTCAATGCAAATGCATGTGCTGAAAGACAGCAGACCTAAAATCTGGAGGCGTCGGTCAATCAGTGACCATCCAGTGAGGGCTTACCTGGTTCTCCAATGTCTCCCTTCTGTCCTGGCCTCCCGTTTAAGCCCGGAACCCCAGGGTGTCCATCTTGGCCATCGGGAGCTTGACAAAAGCTGTCCTGAGTCGTCACCCAAGGCACCAACGCAGCCAGGATCAGGGCCACGGAGCAAGTGGCCAACCAGAAACCGCTCGCCATTCTGCCTCTGTAAAAGGTAAAGGTAAAGGTTTCCTTGCTCGAAAGCCGGTCGAATCCGACTCTAGGGTTGCGGTGCTCATCTCTGTTTCAAAGCCGAAGAGCCAGCACTGTCCGAAGATGTTTCCATGGTCATGTGGCCGGCATGACTAAACACCAAGGCGCACGGAATGCTGTGACCTTCCCACCGAAGCGGTCCCTATTTATCTACTTGCAGTTTCTTGCTTTCGAACTGCTAGGTTGGCAGGAGCTGGAACTAGAGACGGGAGCTCACTCCGTCTTGCGGCACCCGGGTCTTTAACTGCTGAACTACTGACCTTCCACAGCCTGCAGTTCAGCGTCTTAACCACTTGTGCCAACACAGCTCCAGGTAGG
>NW_015170908.1:956244-960737 GCF_001447785.1 Gekko japonicus | reverse complement strand
GCTGCACACTCTCAGTGTAACCTACCTTGCAGGATTGTTGGGGTCTTTTGGTATTTTTGTATTGTGTGTGTGTGTGTGTGTGTGCGTGCACCTGGAAGTCAGGTTGACCTCTGGTGACTGACTGTGTGTGCACGTGTAAGCCACGGCGACCTCTGGTAACAAACCCCTACTGGGGGCCTGGAGGATATTCAGAGAGGTGGCTGAATAAAGCCTGCCCCTGTCCTCCGTCAGGGGTCATTTCCTGCAGGAGCGCACAGGAGTGGAGCTCCGGCAGTAAAGAGCCCAGGGGGTGGGCACATGCAACAAGCCCCACCCCCTGCTCCCAGCAGCCCTCAATCAGAGCAAGAAGCAGCCAGGTAAGTGGCAGAGTCCCCTCTGCCCCCCCCCGGGGCCCAAACAGTCCAGTGGCACCTTTAAGACCAAGTTTTATTCAGGTACAAGCTCTCCCTCCTCTGCGAGGGCAGATAGCTAGCAATCCAAAACAGTCCAGTGGAGCCTGAGCGGTGGGTGTTGCCTTCTGACACACTTCCGGTGATGTCAGGGGGTGTGGCATATGCAAACGAGTTATGCTAATGAGCTCCTGCACCTCTTTTTCTACGAAATGACCCCTGCTCCCATCCAAGTACTAACCACAGCCAACCCTGCTTAGCTTCCAAGATCTGACTTGCCTGGGCTCTCCAGGTCAGGGCCCTCACAGGGTTGTTGTGATGAGAACATGGAGAAGAATGATGTAAGTCACTTTGGGTCCCCATTGTGGAGGAAGGAGGGGTATAAATGAAGTAAGTAAATAAAGCGGTCTTATACTGAATCAGGCCCCTTGGTCCATCAAGGTCAGTATTGCCTACTCAGACTGGCAGCAGCTCTCCAGGGTCTCAGGTGGAGGTCTTACACATCACCCACCACCTGATCCCTTCAGCTGCAAATGCTTTTTAGCCTCCGGCTCACACATTTTTGTCTTAGCTCAGGGGGGACGGATCCAGAGCAAACTAATT
Source organism: Gekko japonicus (assembly GCF_001447785.1). NCBI lineage: Eukaryota > Metazoa > Chordata > Lepidosauria > Squamata > Gekkonidae > Gekko > Gekko japonicus. The sequence goes on along the minus strand of NW_015170908.1, from coordinate 959,745 downwards.
GATGCAGTAGCCAAATCACCTGCTCACAGCTTTAATCCCAGTTGCTCACAAAGTAGAATTCTTGCTCACAAGACTCCACAGCTTAGGGGGAGCATTGCCCACCACCTGATCCTTTTAGCTGCAAATGCTGGGGATTGAAGCTGGGACCTTCTGCATGCCGAGCACACGCTCTGCCACAAAGCCATGTGATTTCTGACTGGTGACATCTGCACATTTGGAGTGCTGGAAAGGGTGGGACGTGACCAACACTGGAAAGACGGTGCAACGTGCTGGTTTGGAAGGGCAAGAGTTACATTTTCAACCAAGCAAATCGAGGGTCTCCAGGTAGGGCCTCCCTTTGGGCTTGGCAGTGATAAGGCGCAAGTGCTTGCAGATGGGGTGGCTACGTTGGAGAGAAACTGCTTTTCGTGGAGAAGGTCCCAGGTACGATCCCGGGTTTCTCCTGTGCCTTAAGGTCTCCTGCGGAAGATGGCTGGGGAAGACCTTTCTCTGATGAAAGCCATGGAAAGAAGCTACCAGTCCAAGTCAAGGATGAGCCCATGGACCTGTCAGCTAGCTGCCGTTTCTGTGTATTCTGCCCTTCCCTGTTCCCGCTTGCGTGCAGCTTGCAGTAGACATGCCAGGGAGACCGTGGGAGCTAGATGCCATTATCAGTCTGGCCTTGTGAGGTAGGGAGGGCTTGCGGTCCACTTTTGGTGTGAATCTTTCTGCTCTCAGGAAACCCTGCAGCTCTCCCGCTCATTATGTAATCTCCCGCCGGGAGTATTCCCGCCCGCGTGCTCAGAGTTCATTTGCTTAGCTAGTTGCCTTGCCCAGCTATATGTATTGGGATGTTCCCGCCTTCTAGTTATTCCTAACAATAATCCTGTGGACACAGTACCAGTCTTGTGCACTAATAAAGCATAACTCTTCTTAGGAAACGTGTGTGAAAAGTGACTTGCTGTGGAACCTGACAGGACAGAAGAAGAAGAAGAAGAAGAAGAAGAAGAAGAAGAAGAAGAAGAAGAAGAAGAAGGAGGAGGAGGAGGAGGAGGAGGAGGAGGAGATTGGATTTATACCCCACCCTTTACTACCCAAAGATGTCTCAGAGCGGCTTACAAACTCCTTTCCCTTCCCCTCCCCACAATAGACACCCTGTGAGGTAGGTGGGGCTGAGAGAGCTCTGACAGAAACTGTTCTTTTTCAAGAACAGCTCTTATCAGAACTACAGCTTTCCCAAGGTCATCCAGCCAGGTGCAACTGGAGGAGTGGGGAATCAAACCTGGTTCTCCCAGATTAGAGTCTGCACACTTAACCACTACACCAAACTGGCGTATAGTGAATCAGACCTTCGGTCCATCAAGGTCAGCATTGTCCACTCAGACGGGCAGCAGCTCTCCAGGGTCTCAGGTAGGGGTCTTTCATACCACCTACTGCCAGATCTATTAACTGCAGATACCGGGGATTGAACCTGGGACCTTCTGCACGCAAAGCAGAGGCTCTTCCACTGAGCCACAGCTGAGACAGATTAACAGTCTAGCACACTTGTATATCCCCATAGGAAGGGCTGTAGCATACTTATACCCCACTTTTCTCCCCAATGGGGACCCAAAGCAGCTTACAAACAGCATTCTCCCTCCCTCCAATTTATTACTACAACCGCCTTGTGAGGTAGGTTAGGGCACGAAGAAGTGGCTGACCCACCCAAAGTCACCTGTTGAGCTTCCATGGCAGTGTCAGGATTTGAACCTCCCTCCTGTAACCACTACACCCTGCCGACTCAATCCGATTGGAAGAATGTGAGTACTGGGAAGGAGCTGAGACCCCGGGAAGCTGCTGACCGTGGAAGCATACAACAATCTAAGTTTGCATAAATAACTTTCATGTTCGGTGTTTGCATGGGGAATATCCCAGGGATCGATCCCTAATTCCTCCACTTAAACTCTCTTCAGCGGCAAATGAGGGGAAAGACCTGTCTCTGCCTGGAACCCCAAAGATCCACTGCCAATCAAGAAATCCCTGAGATCGAGGGAGAAACGCTCTAACTCAGTATGTTCAGGAGAACAAACAATCCTAAGGGGAGACTGTTGTAAAGGGAGAAATACCACAGGGCAGATGTCTGTCACAAGCACTCTAGCTCCTGTGAACAAGATCTCAGTGCACAAAGTAGCTCATGTGCTATGTGATCTACATATGAGGGGAGAGCATTTTTTAAAAAATGCCATTGCAATCAATGTTCCCTCTAAGCTGAGTTAGTGTGAGCTAGCTCAGAGTTTTCTAGCCTCCAGCTCACACATTTTTGTCTCAGCTCAGGAAGGAGGGCTCCAGAACAAACTGATTTATGCAGCAGCCAAATCGCTCGCTCACCACTTGAATGGCAGTAGCTCACAAAGTAGAATTTTTCTCACAAGACTCCACAGCTTAGAGGGAACACTGATTGCAATGTATGGAACGGTTACTGTAAGCGAGTTTTACCAGCGAAGGGCAGAAGACGTCAACGGAGCTTAACTGAATTGGAATTTAAAAAAGCAAAACCAGCAAGAAAGCACCCCAGAAAGACTCACTCACCTCCTGGTCAAGGGCTCTCCACCCGATCACTCAGCAAGGGTGCCTCTGTTGGGCACGAAGGAAGGAAGATGAGCGGAGGGGGTTGTTGGGCTTAGCTGAGTCAAAGAAAATGAAGTTTCCCTTCCTTTATTTCTCCTTCCAATTACTTCCCTTTCTCTCCCCGGCCCCTACCGCGTGAGCTCAGAAGAATATCAGCAGCTACGGTGCCCTTCTCTTCACGGGGGATCATCTGCTACCAGACAGCCAGACGGGAGCCCACCCAGGAAGTCCAAGGTCGCCACACAGAGGCAGGCAATGGCAAATCACCTCTGAACGTCTCTTACCTTGAAAACCCTACGGGGTCTCCATCAGTCGGCTGTGATTTGAGGGTATTGTCCACCACCACAGCCTGATGCGCTTTAGACAGGGATTGGACAAATTCACGGAAAGGAAAAGTCCATCCTTGGCTATTGACTTTAGTGGCTAAGTGGAACCTCCAGGTGCAGAGGCAGTGTATCTCTGAATAACAGACAACAGGAGAGAGCTGTTTGTACGCTGTCCAGGGGCCAAATGGCCATTGTAAGAAGAAGAAGAAGAGAAGAGATTGGGTTTAAACCCTGCCCTTCACTGCCCAAAGGTGTCTCAGAGCAGTTTACAAACTCCTTTCCCTTCCCCTCCCCACAACAGACACCCTGTGAGGTGGGCGGGGCTGAGAGAGCTCTTGACAGAAGCTGCTCTTTCTCAAGAACAGCTCTTATCAGAGCTATGGCTTGCCCAAGGTCATCTAGCCAGGTGCAAGCGGAGGAGTGGGGAATCAAACCCGGTTCTCCCAGATTACAGTCTGCGCACTTAACCACGACACCAAACTGGCAAGAAACTGAATGAGAGATGCCTTTGCTCTGACCCAGAAAGCCTCTTCTTCCAGTCTTAGGTTTTCAAGGAGGCAAGGCCATGCCCACTGGAAGGTTTCCAGAA
>NW_015170908.1:947548-954998 GCF_001447785.1 Gekko japonicus | reverse complement strand
CAGCAAGAACACAACTTTATTCTTCAACTCGAACACAACTCCAACACGGGTCAACATCTGATAGCCAGAACAGCTTTTACATTGCAGCTGTCCTGCTTTAAACTCTCCCGGCTAATGTAGCCACGCCTACTGTACATTTACCAACCAATAAGGTTGTATGCATAAGGACCAATCACGGACGTTCCCGCTCAGGGAGCTTGCTGACAAGTGATTGGTTGGTTCTTCCTGGGCTATCAATGCGATTGGATGGATTTGGATCCTAGCCCAGGACGAAGCTTAACATTGTACTTCAATTAGATGATTCATGTATTGCAATGGCAGCTATTGAATACATTACAGAGGGAAAAGTGGGCTATAATTAAAAAGAAGAAGAAGAGGAGGAAGAGGAGGAGGAGGAGACGACTGGATTTATACCCCACCCTTCACTACCCAAGGGAGTCTCAGAGCGGCTTACAATCTCCTTTCCCTCCGCCTCCCCACAACAGACACCCTGTGATGTAGATGGGGCCGAGAGAGCTCTTTTGAGAACTGCCCTTGAGACAACAGCTCTGACCAAACTTGTGACTGACCCAAGGCCATCCAGCAGGTGCAAGTGGTGACGTGGGGGATCGAACCCGGTTCTCCCAGATCAGAGTCCGCGCTCCTAACCACTACACTGAAGTTGGTCTCTTGTACAGAGATCTGCTGTTGGCACTTGCTCACAAGGCCAGCTTATAAGGCGATTAGAGAGGGAATGCTCCTGGCAGATCATTGTCTGATCTCCATTAACCAGACAAGACTCGGGCCCAGTTGGAAAGGGGGGAGGGAAGCGAAGGAGCGGCAAGATGTTAAAAAAAGGGGGAAATAAGAAAAGAGCATCTCTTGAAAACTCTCAGTCATTACAGATGCTATTGTGCGGCTCGGCGCAAGGTAAGAAGCATGGAGAGATTTTAATTTGCCCGGGGCAGTCAAAACCCTTGGGCCGTCCCTGACTCCGAAACCCCGTGGAAGACGCTTGTTCCCGCAGTTCTCTCTCCAGCCCACTCTGAACTGCGCTTGCATTTCATGTCCGAAACCCAATGACCCTAATTTCCTCTGACAACGCTTGGACGGTCTGAAAAACTGACATCCACAGATCAAACAGCCAAAGCCGTCTGCTTCTTCTCCTTTTTTCCCTGGCTGCAGACAGCATCCTCCTTGTCTTCTTACACACTCTTTGCCTTCATGCGGGGATCAATCGCGCCGCAGACCCCAATGGGCTGGCTGCCTCACGCTGCAAGGAACCAGTCCAAGTGACAAGAGTGCTACAAGCGCCGGGAAAGGGCAGTGGGGCCTACTGATCAAAGCCGTCGGCTGGCCAACCTCCAGGTGGGGCCTGTGGTTCAGGAGTAAGGTACTTACCACAAGGGGGCGCAGTTATTGCTTCTGTGCAACGCCGTTGCTCCCAGTGTGACCCAGAAGCACCAGCATCATGCTGGGGTGACACGCTAGCGCTCTTTTTGGCGACACTCCTTTGGGGTGAGTGCTAGAGCATCAGTGGTTCTGGGTCACACTAGAAGTCGCTGCCCCCCATCGGCTGGCCTGTTTCTGCCCACCAATCGGCTGCATGTCAGTGGGCAGTGGCCAAAGTTGCCGGGAGTTTGCCCTCTGTAAGCGGGCGCCTGGCAAGCCTCGGTGGAGTCCTCCCAGAATTACAAGCGACCTCCAGTCTACAAGGATCCGTTCTCTTGGGGGAAAAGGCAGCGTGAGGGTGCACATTAAGTCCCTGCTGAGCTCCCTTTCTTCCCCAAATTCTGCCCTTCCTGGCATTGCCCCCCAAATCTCCTGGAATTTCCCAACTCAGAGTTGGCAATAGGGTTGCCAATCCCCAATTGGGGGCAGGGGATCCCCTGGTTTGGAGGCCTTCCCCCTGCTTCAGGGTTATCAGGGTGGAGACCATCCCCCCCACTTCAGGGTGGTTATAACGGGCGCTCCATTATACCCTATGGAGACCAGTCCCCATAGGGTATAATGGAGAATCAATTTGTAGCTATCTGGGGCTCTGGGGGACCTGTTTTTTGAGGCAGAGCCACCAAATCTTCAGCTTAGCATCTGATGCCTCTCCTCAAAAGACTCCCAACGTTTCAAAAAGATTGGACCAGGGGGTCCAATTCTATGAGCCCCCAAAGAATGTGCCCCCATCCGCCATTATTTTCAATGGAGGGAGGGCATTTAAAAGGAACATGATCCCTTTAAATGTGACGGCCAGAAGTCCCTTTGGAGTTCAGTCGTGCTTCTTCCCTCCCCTCTCCTGGAGGCTACTGGAAAGTCCCCTGCCGGCTTGTCAGGCTCCCCTGGCAACCCTAAATGGTACCAGAGAGTGTGGCTTGGGTGGAGAATGCGTGCAGAGCGATCACTGTGTTAGAAGCACAGGCTCCTACCATGGAATCACAGGAGCCTTCTGGATGTGGGGGGTGGATCTGGAAGTGAAATCACAGGATGTGACATCACAAAAGTGACGTCACATCCTTGCTCCACCCCACAAAGTTCCCAGATATTTCCTGAGCTGGACCTGGGAACCCTATTCAGCAAAGCCTTCAGAGTGGTAGCACCCCATTGTGCAGCTGCTGCTGCCGGTGGAGGAAAGTGCTGTCAAGTCATAGCTGACCTATGGCAACCCCGTAGTGTTTTCAAGGCGAGAGACACTCAGAGGTGGTTTGCCATTGCCTGCCTCTGTCTCACAACCCTGGTATTCCTTGGAGGTCTCCCATCCAAACACTAACCAGGACCGACCCTGCTTAGCTTCCAAGATCTGACAAGATCCAGCTAGCCCAAGCCATCCACGTCAGGGCTATTGTGCAGCTGCAGCGAAGCAATTGTTTCTCTGTTTCTATGCCTTAGGCTTGTGGAAAGAGGAACAATGTGGGTCGGAGATAGGCCAGCACTGACTTTGCTCCGGGAGAGGAAGCAGCTCAGCACCAAAGCACATGCTTTGCATGCAGAAGGTTCCAGGATCTATCTCTAGACAGGCCAATATCATAAGAGCTTGGAAGACAGTGTGGAGTAGTGGTTAGAGCCCATGGTGGTGCCTGGGGGTGATATGGCGCTTGGTGACGGGGATTCCTGGTGACCACATCCATCCTTCTTCCTCAAGGGTTCTTTCCCCCAAAGCAAAGAGCTTTCTCTCCACCTCAGTGGAGCAGAATGGGGCTTCAGAAGAACCCGGGACTCATCCCCTTTGCAGGGAGCACCCACTGAGAAACAATTGCCTTCCTCGTAGGAGGATAATTGGCTTGCAGCCTGACAACATTTTGTGACTGACCACAGTGTCTCGCGGCAGCCATTTTGTAATTGCCCCCCCATCCTCTGTGCCCTCATTCAGCCAGGAGGAGGCAGGAGAAGAGGGAGGGTAAGTTGCTTCCTCCCCGCCTCTCCCCACCCCTGCCTGCCTGGAGCCAGGGAGGGCCTTGGCGGGGCTTCCTCGCACTCCCGCCGGCCTTGCAGGTCCACCGCTGGGCCCCTGATGTCAGGGGGTGTGGCATATGCTAATGAGTTATGCTAATTAGTTCCCCTAGCTCTTTTTCTACAAAATGACCCCTGCTGAGAAACAACTGTCTTCCTAATAGGAGGATAATTGGCTTGCAGCCTGACAACATTTTGTGACTGACCACAGTGTCTCGTGGCAGCCATTTTGTAATTGCCCCCCCATCCTCTGTGGCAGCCATTTTGTGCTTGGCCAGCGCTCCCATGGCAGCCATTTTGTGACAGTGACAACATTCCCCCTTTCCAAAAATCTAAAAAGTGCCTACGGGATAAGAGAAATGAAGGGAGAATTCCCGTTCCACCATGAAGCTCACTGGATTCTCTCTCCCTCTCGTCCTCAGTTACTTCACAGGATTGCTGTGAGAGCAAACTGGGGGAAATGAGAACCAAGTATGCTACCCTGTGTTCCACGGAAGAGAAGCAGGATCAAAAATATACTAGATAGAGTTGGGGGGGGGAGGCCTGGCTCTCCCCCCAGGTGCCATCTGAGTTGCTGCTGTCGCTTTCTGGGGGTGGGCCAACAGTGCCCTGTCTCCTCCCATTATGCCTGAATGGTTATCGTTCATTTATCACAGGGGAAACACCAATTCCAAATGGGGGGTATTTGAGCTGAGCCTTTGCATTGTGGTCTCTCCAATGGTCTGAGCATCTTTTTATGCCAATAAAGGGATTTGGATTTGGTCTGAGCATCTTTCAGGCAGTATGGCATGGTGTAAACGGCGTGTCATGACTGAGCATCATCTGGAACACTGCCCTGTAACCGCTGGCCTACAGGCTCTCCTAGTGTCAGAGGAGCCTGAACACTAGATGGCGCTAGCAGACAAATGATGCACACAGCCCTTTCTCCCCAAACAGTGTCAAGCGGTCTCCTTTCGAATTAATGGATGACTCAGGGTAGTCTTTGAGATCCGCAAAAGCTTGGCAACAGTGCCGCTAATGGCATTTGCTCACTGTCAGGGATCGGCCAAATCACCCCCTTTACTCTATAGAAATTTTTGCTCTCGGCTGCCTCGAGAAAAATGGCGCTGCGGGCGATTCTAACCCGGCATTTGATCATCTTTCCAGTCACATCTGGTTCTGCCGTCCCAGCTGTTCCGTGAGAGATTGAATAGAGGCACTTCCCCCGGGAACTGATCGCTGACTCCCTCCCCCATATTTTATTATATAGGGCTTTGATATAAAAATACTTTTAAAAGCAGGGAAGAATGATATTTTAATTAACAACCTCCTGCTTGCCCCTGTCTCCGCTGCTCCGTTCCCAGAAAACATGAAGTCAATTTACAGTACGGCTACTTATATCCTCTCTTCTTCCTACAACTGCTGCACACTTGCTACTGCTGTGCCTTACCGCTTTTTCAGCAGTTGCTTTCTGGCGGTTTTGCAGGAGTTGGCAAGACAGTGAGTAAGCGGAAACAGTCGGTCTGCCAGGGCCCTCCTGAGAAGCGGCAGGGGATGTGGGGGGGGGGGATTTGCCAGTGGAAAGAAGGCAGCCTAGGCCGCATTGCCAGCATCACACAGCAAGTGACATTGTCATGCCAGCGACTTCTGGGAGACACTCTGGTACTTGGACAAAAACTCTATGGTAAAACCAGCTTCTACTATAGAGTTTTTGCCCAAATACCAGCAAGTCACCCGGAAGTCACTAGTATGATGATGGTGCTTCCTGTGTGATGATGGCAACATGGCCTGGGCCTTCTTTCTACTGGTAAGTCCAGGGCTATTTTTGTGCAGGAACGCACAGGAACAGAGTTCCGTCTGGCTTCAGAGTTGGCCACGCCCATTACAGCCAAAACCTCTGCATGCGTGGCTACAGAGGGAAGGCCTGGAGAGTGACCCCCCCGCCGGCGACTCCAAGGTGGGGGGCCCGAGGGGGCCCCTGGAAGGATCGGGGAGGCATTCCCTGGCCTGTCCAAGGGCCAGCTTGCCCGGGCACCCCGCAGTCACATGGGGTGTGGCCTAATATGCTAATGAGTTTCTGCTGTTGGGTGTGGCCTATTATGCTAATGAGTTCCTGCTGGGCTTTTTCTACAAAAAAAGCCCTGGGTAAGTCCCCCCACCGGCAAGCTGATAAGAGGCTGGGGGCAGGGCCTGACAGCAGGGGACCCCCACCTCCACTGGGGGAGGGGTCTAGCAACCCTAGGAAACAGCTTGCTTTCATTCTCACGCTGTTGGCTACAATAACCTGAAGGAAGTCTGATGCTGCAGGCAAAACCAACACATTTTAATGTGGTGGGGTATAAATACACACCAAAGTACAAGTGGAAGAGATAAGCACACAAAAGGTCAGTGTGGTGGATCGCTCACTCCCAGTTCCCCTGCTCTGAGCAGCAGCGGGAGAAAAATGAAATAAGTGGCTGTTGGGCTGGTGGTGTAACACCTCTCCAGGAATCACGCTTCTCTAGAAATCTCCAGGAACTCTGTGGTAAAACCATAGAGTAAAACCATAGAGTTTCTAGCAATTCATAGAGAGGATGGACAGCACTTCTGGGGCCATCTGGAAGTGACATCAAGTTCCCGAGGTTGCAGAGATACTGAACAACTTCTTTGTATTGGCCTTCCCAGTGGAAAAATATCAGGGAGAATGCTTGAATTTCTGTTCTGACAGGGAGCATCTGGAGAATTTAGTTAAACAGAGGTGACGAGGATTCCACACAACTGGTTCATAGGCTAAGAATTTGACTGTTCAATGGGCCCATCCAGCAGAGTTCTTGGAGAGCTCAGTCGTGACCCTCTGACCTTCGGCTTAGCATTCCCCCATGCAACAGACCCAGAATTTCACGGCGTGTCAGCCGGCCTTCTCTTTCCCCCTCCAGATAGGGATGCCTCCAAAACACCAATATTAAGAGCATTCCGAAGTATTCTTAGGTAAGACGAGCAGATCTTCTGCGTGGGGCCGTGCACCTCTTTCCACCACCCACACGACAGAAGAGTGGTGGATCATTAGCGGAACGTGCCATGAAGTCACTGCCAAATTAGGGCAAACCTTTGGGGCTTTCGAGGCAAGAGACACTCAGAGGTGCTTTGCCATCGCCTGCCTCTGCGTTGCGACCCTGGACTTCCTTAGTGGTCCAGCCCCATTTTTTCCCCAATCATTCCTTGCCCTGTTTGGTTTTTTTCCTTTGATTGCTGTTCCTTTTAATTTAAGGTAAAGGTAAAGGTCTCCCTTGCTCGAAAGCCAGTCGAGTCCGACTCTAGCGTTACGGTGCTCATCTCCATTTCAAAGCCGAAGAGCCAGCGCTGTCCGAAGACGTTTCCATGGTCATGTGGCCAGCATGACTAAACACCAAGGCGCACGGAACGCTGTTACCTTCCCACCGAAGCAGTCCCTATTTATCTACTTGCAATTTCTTGCTTTCGAACTGCTAGGTTGGCAGGGGCTGGAACTAGAGACGGGAGCTCACTCCGTCATGCGGCACACTCGGGTCTCAAACTGCTGAACTACCGACCTTCCACAGCCTGCAGTTCAGCGTCTTAGCAAATCAACAAGGGATCTGATTGCAATCTGACAACTGGTGACTTTCTAAACTGAAGCGTTCACGTTGACTAGGGCAGTGGGCTCAAACCTTTTCAGATCCAGAACTAGGCTTGCAATTTACCCAGCTGGGAGTGGGAGATGTCCCACCCCCAGCTCCCGTTGCTGACAGCATGACAGAGAGAAAATTGCCATCAGCATGATGTCGTTCTGTCACATCTGGGGAAAACTCAGCCATGACATCGCACGGCTTGAGGAATCACTTGAAACTCTATGGTTACCATAGAGTCTCTGCTGGTTTCTGGAGTTGCGTGATGTCACCTGAACACACACGAAGCCGTCTTCTACTGAATCAGATCATCGGTCCATCAAAGTTACTGTCGTCTGCACAGACTGGCAGCCGCTCTCCAGGGTCTCAGGCAGAGAAAGGTCGTTCACATCACCTACTGCCTGGTCCTTTTAAGTGGAGATGCCGGG
>NW_015170908.1:935194-946915 GCF_001447785.1 Gekko japonicus | reverse complement strand
GGGAATCAAACCCGGTTCTCCCAGATTAGAGTCCACACACTTAACCACTACACTACACCAAAGATAGAGATTGGATTTATATCCCCACCCTTCACTCGGAGTCTCAGAGCGGCTTACAAACTCCTTTCCTTTCCCCACCCCACAACAGACGCTCTGTGAGATAGATGGGGCTGAGAGAGCTCTTTGAGAACTGCTTTTGGGAGAACAGCTCTGAGAGAACTGTGGCTTGGCCAGGGTCACCCAGCAGCTGAATGTGGAGGAGTGGGGAATCAAACCCGGTTCTCCCAGATTAGAGTCCGCGCTACTAACCAATACACCAAACTTGCTCTGCTTCCCAAATCCCACTGCGTCAGGCATCAGAAGCCAGACCACAGGGATTCCTAGCATGAGGCAGCCATATTGGACACCTGAACCTACTTGTAAATTCAGATTGCCACATACATTTTATTCATTTATACCCTGCTTTTCTCCACTTCTTCTATCTTCACAACGACCCTGTGAGATCGTTAGGCTGAGGTTCGCCAGACCTGACCAGCACTCCTTGTTGCCTCCTGCTGCTCTGAGCAGCACCGGGAGAATTTTTTAAAAAAATGTCAGGGGCAGGTGTAGGGAGCAGTGGCGCAGGCGGTAAAACACCTGCCTTAACAACTAAGAATAGCCACTATGGCTGTTCGAGAATCACCGCGGCCGGGGTGAGCTCCCGGCCCTAATCCCAGCTCCCGCCCACCCAGCGGCTTGAAAGCAAAGTAATTAAGCAAGTAGACAAATGGGTACCTACCCTTAGACGGGTAGGGGGCACCCTCCTCCGGCGAGGCGTGTGGTAGAGGCACCGGTGGCAGCGACAACAACGGCGGCAGCAGAGCAATGGCTCCTAACCCTCCCCACAACAGACACCCTGTGAGGTAGGTGGGGCTGAGAGAGCTCTGACAGAAACGGCTCTTTTTCAAGAACGGCTCTTGTCAGAACTGTGGCTTGGCCAGGGTCACCCAGCAGCTGAATGTGGAGGAGTGGGGAATCAAACCCGGTTCTCCCAGATTAGAGTCCGCGCTACTAACCAATACACCAAACTTGCTCTGCTTCCCAAATCCCACTGCGTCAGGCATCAGAAGCCAGACCACAGGCATTCCTAGCATGAGGCAGCCATATTGGACACCTGAACCTACTTGTAAATTCAGATTGCCACATACATTTTGTTCATTTATACTCTGCTTTTCTCCACTTCTTCTATCTTGACAACGACCTTGTGAGATCGTTAGGCTAAGAAGAGGGCCGCAAGGCCTGACCAGCACTCCTTGTTGCCTCCTGCTGCTCTGAGCAGCACCGGGATAATTTTTTTAAAAAAACGCCAGGGACAGGTGTAGCATGATGTCACTTCCAGGGAAAACCAAGAAGTGATGTCATGTCGTTCTAGGAATCACTAGAAACTCAGTGCTTACCATAGAGTTTCTGGTGATTCCCAGAGTGTTGTGATATCACTTCCATTTTCTCCCAGAAATGACATTGTGGAATTAGGGATGCCAGCCTCCAGGTGAGACTGGGGGATCCCCTGGAATTACAGCTCATCTCCGGGCTACAGAGAGCAGTTCCCCTGCAGGAAATGGATGCTTTGGGGGGGGGGGCGGACTCTATGGCATTGTACCCCTCTGAGGTCCCTGTCCTCCCAAGGCTCCATCCCCAAATCTCCAGGAATTTCCCAACCTGCACCCGGCAACCTTACCCCCCCGTTCCCTGCCGCTGGCCGGGGGGACCTGGCATACCTAGTCATGGTGCATGCAGCAATGTCAAAAAAAAAAAAACCCCGATATCAACACCCCTCCAAACCCCCACTTCTTGCCAGACCATGCAAGTTTGCATAGCAGATTGGGGATTCGAACCCGGCTCTTCCAGATCGGAGTGCGACACTCGAACCAGTTGCAGCACGCTGGCTTCTGAAGCCCCGCTCTTGGTGTCCTCTTCTTCTGAAACAGGGTGTTTGGCGAGTCAAGACACAGTTCCCATCAAACAGGACTATCCAGTGAGTTCCACAAATCCCAATATTTAATCAAAGGAGCCCGCTTTTTACTAAATTTGTCTTGGGGCCAGTCATTTCTCTCCCACAGATACCTCGAAGTCATAAGTTGATCCATCAACATCACCTGCCAGGCGCTCAGGAACCAATCTTTCCTCTCCGGCGTCACCTGATGTTTCCAAACCCGCGCTATCGACGTTTCCCCGGCAGTTCTCAAACTCATGTCCAAACTGTTATTACATTGCCTTTTAATTTTGCCGAACGCACCACCTGATCAATAACCCATCTGAGAACATCCGAGCCCATGGCCCATTATTCGTTCTATATATCTGCGTCGTAATCCAGATTTTATTTTTTAAAACCAGATCACAAACCCCACAACTTCAGTACTTTCACATTGACCACATTCCCAACAGAAATAATAAAGCCAGGAAGATCGGGGTTTAATGCTACTGAAAATACCATTTCCCGCTGATTCTGGTGTTCAATGAGATTTCAGAGACCTCTTTGAATGATTCTTCCTCTTGCGCCGTTGGAAAAGAGTGGGATACGCCTCTTTCCCACCTTAATGGGTTGTCTCAGCTCAAGCGGACAGTTGTTCGAATGCGCAAACACACCTTCCTGGCTCCCACCTGACATGGCCAACATTTTTTTTATCCCATGCACCCACCCTTCAGGGAGCTCAGGGCAGCATGCATGGTTCTTCCTCCCCGACGTTATTCTCACAACAACCCTGTGAGGTAGGTGAACTTGAGAGAGATCCACAAAGACACCCAATGAGCGTCATGGCAGAGCAGGGATTTGAACCAGGGGCCTCTCAGATACTAGCCTGACATTATCATAGAATCACAGAATCACAGAGTCGGAAGGGGCCATACAGGCCATCTAGTACAACCCCCCTGCTCAATGCAGGATCAGCCTAGAGCAGGGGTGGCCAAACTGTGGCTCAGGAGCCGCGTGTGGCTCCTTCACACATATTGTGTGGCTCCCGGCAGGGTGGCTGGGGAAGCGAAGGAGAGGCAAGCCTCCCCGATTGGTCTTCCCTTTCCCAGCCAGTGTTCCCCTCCCTGGGTAGGCTTGAGGAGGAAGAGATTGGATTTATATCCCGCCCTTCACTCGGAGTCTCAGAGTGGCTTACAAACTCCTTTCCCTTCCCCTCCCCACAACAGACACCCTGTGAAGTAGGTGGGGCTGAGAGAGCTCTTTCGAGGGCTGCCCTTTCAAGAACAGCTCTGCCAGAACGATGGCTTGCCCAAGGTCATCCAGCAGGTGCAAGTGGAGGAGAAGGGAATCAAACCCTGTTCTCCCAGATTAGAGTCCGCGCACCTAACCACTACACCAAACTGGGGGGGGGAGCAGAGAAAGAAATTATTTCCTTTCCTTTCCTTTCCTCTTTCTCTCTCTTCCTCCCTTCCTCCTCCTCCCTCCCCCCTCTATTTGCTTTCTTTGTTTCTGTTTCTCTCTCTTTCTCTCCACCTCTTTCATTCTTTCTTTCCACCTCTCTCTCTCTCTCTCTCTCTCTCTCTCTCTCTCTCTCTCTCTCTTAGACAAATAAATATCATTAGCAGACAAATAAATATCATTGGACAAATAAATATAATTGTCAATATGTTTTTTATCTTTGGCAGTCTCATTTAATGTTAATAAAAAGCAAATTTGCACATTTTCCCAATTAAAAAACAACAACACGTGTGTGGAATATTTGTTCACATTTTGTGGCTCTCAGACATCTGACATTTATTCGATGTGGCTCTTACGTTAAACAAGTTGGGCCACCCCTGGCCTAGAGCATCCCTGACGAGTATTCGTCCAGCCGCTGCTTCAAGACTGCCGGGGGGGGGGGAGCTCAGCACCTCCGAGGAAGCCCATTCCACTGTTGCACAACTCTGACAGTAAAAAAAAGTTTTCCCTTGAAAAGTACTGGGTTCGACGCATGGAGAACTCAGACTACGACATGCGTTCAGACGTGTTTATTGTACTTCACTCAAGACATGCAAACGGCCCTGCAAAGGCCAACTATATACACACTCGCCCGGCACACCCACAGTCCCATTGGAGGGTTTGAATTTCCCGCCATAGGTACTATTGGTGGATACTGGGTGGACCAGGATCCAAGGTCCCTTCTATTTGGGGAAGCTAAGCTCCCTGCTGTAACTGCGGACCCCTGATGGCGGTCCGCATACATAACATCCCTAATATCCAGCCGGTACCTCCCCGCCCTTAATTGAAACCCATTATTTTGAGTCCTCTCCTCTGCTGCCAACGGGAACATCTCCCTGCCCTCCTCTCAGTGACAGCCCTTCAGAGACTCCACGAGAGCCATCCTGTCCCCCCTCGACCTCCTCTTCTGCAGACTGAACATTCCCAGGTCCCTCAGCCTTGCCTCATAGGGCTTGGTCCCCATTCTGACTGCTGGACCCACTATAGCAGTGATGGCGAACCTTTTAGAGACCGCGTGCCCAAACTGCGACCCAAAACCCACTTATTGATCGCAAAGTGCCAACACCGCCATTTAACCTGAATACTGAAGTTTTACTTTATTTATTATTTATTTATATTTATTTATACTTTCAATTTGTACCCCGCTCACCCCCGAAGGGCTCTGAGTGGCTTACACGGTGCATGGTGCAGAGACCTATGCAGAAACCCTAACTATGGCCACAGTACGTCTGGGGTGGGGGGAACCAGGTACCCTCCCTGCTCCGATCGTTCGTTTATCCGGCGAGTGGGCGACTTCTTCCAGTTTTTCTCCGGTGCGTCTTCCGCGGCCTCCACTGTTCTTTCAGCTCTCTGGGACTCCTCTCGGGGGCTGTTGGTTATGGGCCCTGGTGCACAGCCGCGGTGGGCGTCACAACGTCCTTGTGGCTCCGGATGTCCTCCTGCTGGCCACGTCATCAGCTGCTGAGCCAACCACCTCCTTGGGATGTCACTGCCTCTCTTCATCTCCTCCATGCTGACCGCCGCCATGTCGCCGCCGCCTCTCGATTCCTCGCTCGGCTGGAGCCCGATTTCGAGGGAGGGGTACCCCCCTGTCCTCCTACGGACAGGTACCCATTTACCTAATTGCCCCGAGGGACTTTTTAGAAAAAAACAACTCATACATTAACTTAAGATGATCCAAACAAAGTAAGGAAAGCAATCCCAAAGGCTTTCATTTACTTAAAATTATTTGGCAGAGAATTCGACACTTTCATGATGGTCTGGGCCTGGCTGGGGCGATGGCAGGTGTGCCCACAGAGAGGGCTCTGAGTGCCACCTCTGGCACCCCTGCCATAGGTTCGCCACCACTGCACTATAGCAAGGTATGCATGACCCCTCTGTGCCTGCCATACACTGACTGCACAGACAGAGAGTGGGCGTTAGCACCTTAGCCCTTCCTCCCACCCCTTTCCCACCTGCTTGTGTGAGCATGATGCCTGCGTGAGATTGCTCAAGTCAAAAGAGCAACAAAACCAACCCTGAAGCCGACCATTAAGGAACGCCCGGGCTTTACTGAGCAGCCCACCTTCCTCGTGGTCCTCAGTCATGACCCTTCTTTTGGCCAGCAGGGGGAGCCCTCTCCTCAACCTAGCCAGAAGTAGATCATCCAGAAGTAGTTAGACTTTCATTCCCATTAAAAAAATAATAATAATCAAGGCAGACTCTCTCCTTGCACATTCCCTCCAGGATTCCATAATGGGAAATCGTTAGATTCCAAATTAAAATATCCTCAAAGAGGGCCACGAAGCGGAGAAGACTGGCCCCACGACCTCCCCGCGAAAGCACGTTCGCGCTTCATAATTAGCTGTATTCGTGCAAGGATAAATGTTTGCCAGGTTTGGGGGGGGGGGCACCAGGCTGCTGCTGTGCCCCAGAGGGAGGGACTGGTTGGCACCCTGGGGACCAAAGGACTGTGATCACTCCCCTTGTCTTCTTTGGGAACCATTATATAACCATTATATACCTGGAGAAGGAAATGGCAACCCACTCCAGTATTTTTGCCAAGAAAACCCCATGGACAGTATCAAAAGGCTAAAAGATATGACGCCGGAAGATGAGCCCCTCAGGTCGGAAGGTGTCCAATATGCTACTGAGGAAGAGCAGAGGACAAGTACAAGTAACCCCAGAAAGAGTGAAGCGGCTGGGCCAAAGCCGAAAGGACCCTCAGTTGTGGATGTGTCTGATGGTGAAAGGAAAGTCCAATGCTGCAAAGAACAATACTACATAGGAACCTGGAATGTAAGATCTATGAATCAAGGTAAGCTTGACGTGGTCAAAAATGAGATGGCAAGACTGAACATCGATATCCTAGGAATCAGTGAACTAAAGTGGACAGGAATGGGCGAATTTAACTCAGAAGACCATTATATCTACTACTGTGGCCAGGAATCTCGTAGAAAAAATGGTGTGGCCTTTATAGTCAACAAGAGAGTGCAAAAGGCAGTACTGGGATACAATCTCAAAAATGACAGAATGATTTCTGTCCGATTCCAAGGCAAACCATTCAACATCACAGTAATCCAAGTCTATGCCCCAACCACTGATGCAGAAGAGGCTGAAGTGGACCGGTTCTATGAAGACCTACAACACCTCCTAGAACTAACACCAAAAAATGATGTCCTCATCATCATAGGGGACTGGAATGCTAAAGTAGGAAGTCAAAAGGTAACTGGAATAACAGACAAGTTTGGCCTTGGAAAGCAAAATGAAGCAGGGCAAAGGTTAACAGAGTTTTGTCAAGAGAACACACTGGTCATAGCGAACACCCTTTTCCAACAACCTAAGAGGCGACTCTACACATGGACATCACCAGATGGGCAACACCGAAATCAGATTGACTATATAATTTGCAGTCAAAGATGGAGAAGCTCTATCCAGTCAGTAAAAACAAGACCTGGAGCTGACTGTGGTTCAGATCATGAGCTACTCATTGCAAAATTCAGACTTAAACTGAAGAAAATTGGGAAAACCACGAGGCCATTCAGGTTTGACCTAGATCGCATCCCTGATGAATATACAGTAGAGGTGAAGAATAGATTCAAGGGTCTGGATTTGATAGATAGAGTGCCTGAAGAACTATGGACAGAGGTTCGTGACATCGTACAGGAGGCAGCAATCACCACCATCCCAAAGAAAAAGAAATGTAAGAAAGCAAAGTGGCTTTCTGATGAGGCTTTACAAATAGCAGAGGAAAGAAGGAAAGCGAAAGGCAAAGGCGAAAAGGAAAGATTTACCCAACTGAACGCAGATTTCCAGAGAACAGCAAGGAGAGATAAGGAGGCCTTCCTGAATGAACAGTGCAAAGTAATAGAAGAAAACAATAGAATGGGAAGGACTAGAGATCTCTTCAAGAAAGTTGGAGAAATCAAGGGAGCGTTCCATGCAAAGCTGGCCATGATAAAGGACAAAAACGGTAGGGACCTAACAGAAGCAGAAGAGATTAGGAAAAGATGGCAAGAATACACAGAAGAACTATACAAGAAAGACCTCGATGTCCTTGACAACCACGATGGTATAATCACTGACCTTGAGCCAGACATCCTGGAATGTGAAGTTAAATGGGCCTTAGAAAGCATTGCTAACAACAAAGCTAGTGGAGGTGATGGTATTCCAGCTGAGCTATTCAAAGTCTTAGAAGATGATGCTGTTAAAGTGCTGCACTCCATTTGCCAGCAAATTTGGAAAACGCAACAGTGGCCACAGGATTGGAAAAGATCAGTATACATTCCAATCCCAAAGAAGGGCAATGCCAAGGAATGTTCAAACTATCGCACAATTGCACTCATATCACACGCTAGCAAGGTCATGCTCAAGATCCTACAAGCTAGGCTTCAACAGTACGTGGATAGAGAACTACCAGAAGTACAAGCTGGGTTTCGAAGAGGTAGAGGAACTAGAGATCAAATTGCCAACATTCGCTGGATTATGGAGAAAGCAAGAGAGTACCAGAAAAATATCTACTTCTGCTTCATTGACTATGCTAAAGCTTTTGACTGTGTGGATCACAACAAACTATGGCAGGTCCTTAAAGAGATGGGAGTACCAGACCACCTCACATGTCTCTTGAGAAACCTGTATAAGGGCCAAGAAGCGACAGTTAGAACCGGATATGGAACAACTGATTGGTTCAGCATAGGAAAAGGAGTACGACAAGGATGTATATTGTCGCCTTGCTTATTTAATATATATGCAGAGTACATCATGCGAAATGCTGGCCTGGATGAATCACAAGCGGGAATTAAGATTGCTGGGGAAAAGATCAACAACCTCAGATATGCAGATGATACCACTCTAATGGCTGAAAGTGAAGAGGATCTAAAGAGCCTCTTGCTCAGAGTAAAAGAGGAGAGCGCAAAAGTGGGCTTGAAGCTCAGCATCAAAAAAACTAAGATCATGGCATCCGGCCCCATCACTCCTTGGCAAATAGAAGGGGAAGCCGGGGAAGTAGTGACAGACTTCACGTTCCTGGGATCCCAGATCACTGCAGACTGTGACTGCAGCCATGAAATTAAAAGACGCCTGCTCCTTGGGAGGAAAGCGATGGCGAACCTAAACAGCATGATAAAAAGTAGAGACATCACCCTGCCAACAAAAGTCCGCATGGTCAAAGCAATGGTATTCCCAGTAGTCATGTATGGCTGCATGGCTGCGAGAGCTGGACTGCGAGAGCGCCGAAGAATAGATGCTTTTGAACTATGGTGCTGGAGGAGTCTCTTGAGAGTCCCTTGGACTGCAAGAAGAACAAATCAGTCAATCCTCAAAGAAATCAACCCTGACTGTTCCCTGGAAGGCCAGATAATGAAACTGAAGCTCAAATACTTTGGCCACCAAATGAGAAGGGAGCACTCACTGGAAAAGACCCTGATGCTGGGAAAGATTGAAGGTCAAAGAAGACGGGGACGGCAAAGGATGAGATGGTTAGACAGTGTCATCGATGCAACGAACATGAAGTTGAGCCAACTTCAGAGGACGGCGGAAGACCGGAAGGCCTGGCGAGAGTTCGTCCATGGGGTCGCGAAGAGTCGGACTCGACTGTGCGACTGAACAACAACAACATATCCCCTTCAGCTTTTCCCTGTTCGTGGCATTAGAGGACAACTCCTCCCCTGGCCAGCAGAGGGCAGCGAAGAGGACATTTTGGGTCTCCCGCCTGGAACCTGGCAACAGGGGAAGAAAGCCACAGCCTCTCTTCCCGTAAGAAAGAAGGGGATTTCCCCCCCCCCCGCCCCGGGGCTGCCAACTCTAGGTTGGTAAATTCCTGGAGCTTTGGGGGTGGAGCCTGGGGAGGGTGGGGTTTAGAGAGGGGAGGGACCTCGGCAAAGTAGAGTGTCATAGCATGCACCCTGCCAAGCTGCCGTTTCCTCCAGGGGACGTGATCTCTGCAGTCTGGAAATCAGCTGTAATTCTAGCAGCTCTCTAGGTCCCTCCTGGAAGTTGGCAACCCTATAATCTGCCCCCACTTCACACCACCCAAGAGGTACACAACAGAGCCATTTTCTGGTTTCCGTCTGTTGTCATCACCCTTTCGGTTTTGCCCATATTTATTTGCTGGGGATTCTCAGTTTGTTTGTGTCTCTTTTTGGGATACTTAAGCAAAATGTTGTGCCTTTAAAAAAAAAAAAAGCAGTCTGTCGTTTTGATGCCATCTCCACACCCTTTGCAGGCAACTGACGCAAAATCAAGCATAAATTTGAGCGGGGCTATTTCTACTTCTCTTTAGAACAGTCAGCGAAAGCCACAATTGGGATTTCACCCCGAGCTGGGAGCAAGCCCAGCAAAAACTGGAACTTCTGAAACGAAATGGGACCGTCACGAAATTCACGGACATCCCTTTCGTAAGCACCTGTCCCCTCCGTAGGGCCCACCTGTAACAACAGCAGCAGCAGCAGCAATGTTTAAAGTAAGGAATGAGCCGAACTAGTCGCTGCTGAGCGTTTTCAGTGCAAATAGGGGAGAAGGTGACCCTGACGGCTCCCTGTAATCTGTCTGCTATTTAGCTTTTATCTTGTGCAAAATTGAATCATGCAATGCAATTTCCAGACACAATATATGCATTTTTTCAATAACGTGCGCATAAATAGATCAGCACCTAATATCCACTTATTGTAGGTATAAATGATACAGGTTCAACATAGAAGTGTCATTGGCGGAGTCTGAAGTCCTCTTCCTATTGAACGAAGCACAACTCCCGTCACATGGGGTGGTGGTTTTTCTGCTGAATCTAGAGCGGCCAGGTCTCCCCAGACCACTGGCAGGAGATGGGGGGGTAGGGTTGCCAGCTCCAGCCTGGGAAACTCCCGGAGATTTGGGGGTGGAGCCTGGGGAGGACAGGGACCCAAATGGGGTACAATGCCACAGAGTCCACCCTCCAAAGCATCTACTTTCTCTCCAGGGAAAGTAGGAAGGGTATTGAAAACAGATCAGCCAGCATCATAATGCCCCTATATAAATCAATGGTGCGACCTCATTTGGAATACTGTGTGCAGTTCTGGTCACCACACCTTAAAAAGAATATTATAGCTTTGGGAAAAGTGCAGAAAAAGGCAACTCGAATGATAAAAGGGTTGGAACACTTTCCCTATGAGGAAAGGTTAGGGCTCTTTAGCTTGGAGAAACGACGACTGATTGAGGTTTACAAGATTATGCATGGGATAGAGCAGGTAGAGAAAGAGGTACTTTTCTCCCTTTCTCACAATACAAGAACTCGTGGGCACTCCAGGAAATTGCTGAGCAGTCGGGTTAGAACGGATAAAAGGAAGTACTTCTTCACCTAAAGAGGGATTAACACTTGAAATTCACTGCCACAGGAAGTGGTGGCGGCTATGAGCATGGACGGCTTCAAGGGGGAATTAGATAAGCATATGGAGCAGAGGTCCATCAGTGGCTACTAGCCACAAGGTATAGATAGGGGCTCTGGGGCAAAGGATGCTCTGTCTTCTTGGTGCTTGGGGTGGGGTGGGGTCAACAGTGGGAGGTCTTCTAATGTCCTGGCCCCACTGGTGGACCTCCTGATGGCACCTGGTATTTCTGGCCACTGTGTGATACAGAGTGTTGGACTGGATGGGCCTTTGGCCTGATCCAACATTGGCGTCTCCTATGTTCTTATGTACTTATGTCTCTGTAGTCTGGAGATGAACCATAATTCTGGGGGACCCCCAGGCCCAGTGTTCCCTCTAAGCCGAGTCAGTGTGAGCTAGCTCACAGTTTTTTAGCCTCCAGCTCACACATTTTTGTCTTGGCTCAGGAAGGAGGGCTCCAGAGCAAACTAATTTAAGCAGCAGCCCAATCGCTCGCTCACAGCTTTAATGCCAGCAGCTTACAAAGTAGAATTTTTGCTCACAAGACGCCACAGCATAGAGGGAGCATTGGGGGCTACCTAGAGGCTGGCACCCCTACCTGAATCCCACAGCATGCCCCAAAGGTGTTCACTGCACACACCTGCAAGTTCCCTGGTGTAGTGGTTAAGTGCGCGGACTCTAATCTGGGAGAGCCGGGTTTGATTCCCCACTCCTCCACTTGCACCTGGCTGGATGACCTTGGGCAAGGCCATGGTTCTGATAAGAGCTGTTCTTGAAAAAGAGCAGTTTGTGTCAGAGCTCTCTCAGCCCCACCTACCTCACAGGGTGTCTGTTGTGGGGAGGGGAAGGGGAAGGAGTTTGCAAGCCGCTCTGAGACTCCTTTGGGTAGTGAAGGGCGGGGTATAAATTCAATCTCCTCCTCCTCCTCCTCCTCCT
>NW_015170908.1:915570-935116 GCF_001447785.1 Gekko japonicus | reverse complement strand
CCCCCCCCCCTCCTCCTCCTCCTCCTCCTCCTCCACACACCTCCAGAGACTTTATTTTGGCATGTACAAGTGCTAATGGGGGAACAGCTTGGGTGAGGGGCGGTGGCTCAGCGGCAGAGCATCTGCTTAGCATGCAGAAGGTCCCCAGGTTCAATTCCCGGCACCTCCAGTTAAAAGAACCAGGCAGTCGGTGATGTGAAGGAACAGTGATTTGAGATCACCGCTCATTTATGGTGACCTGTAGAATTTCCGAGGCTGGAGAC
Source organism: Gekko japonicus (assembly GCF_001447785.1). Taxonomy (NCBI): domain Eukaryota; kingdom Metazoa; phylum Chordata; class Lepidosauria; order Squamata; family Gekkonidae; genus Gekko; species Gekko japonicus. The sequence goes on along the minus strand of NW_015170908.1, from coordinate 934,853 downwards.
AGGAGGCTTGCCCTTGCCTGCCTCTGAGCGGGAACCCTTGTCTTCCTGGGTGGTCTCCCATTCAAATACCGACCAGGGCCAAGCCTGCTTAGCTTCAGAGATGTGGCGAGATCAAGCTCCCCTAGGCCATCCAGGTCAGGGCAAAGCCAGCATTACAATGCAAGAAGGAAACCAACAAGCATGTAAACGTTCCTCGCATTCTCTCTTTCTCTCTCCCCCACCCACCCCTAGCTTCCCCCTCCATATCACTTTAGTCTTGTCTGATCTGAGAGGCTCAGCAACAGAAATGGGCTCTGGGGCTTTTGTCGGGGGGGGGGGAGCAAAAAGCCAAGAACTCTGAGCCAGACAGGTTTGCATGCCAGGGAGACGAGCCATGCCGGTCCGGGCTTTAGGGATGGCGCTGAACGTCTCGTCCCTGCTTTTGTGCCCCAGACGGCCCCAGTTGGGTTGTCCTTCTCCCTTGCACAAGACAGACCTCTGGTGCTTTAGTGCTGCACTGTTTTCTGTTCCCTCGTCCGAAATCATTCCTGGAACATGCACACCTTTCCAGCCTTTGCCACATCAATAGGCTCGGTATGTCATAGATGTATTTCATAGAGGAAGAATATACATGGTACTTAAGAACTTACTGATCTCTAGGATTCATATTGTAAAGATTTAGATCCTGCCTATTGACTCCAAAGCCTGACTCCGGTGGCCCAGTCAGACCTGATCTCATCGGATCTTGGAAGCTAAGCAGGGTCGTCTCTGGTTTGTACTTGGACGGGAGACCACCAGTGTTCCCTCTAAGCTGAGTTAGTGTTAGCTAGCTCACAGTTTTCCAGCCTCCGGCTCACTCATTGTTGCCTTAGTTCAGGGAGGATGGCTCCAGAGCAAACTAACTTATGCAGTAACCAAATCGCTCACTCACCACTTTAATGCCAGTCGCTCACAAAGTAGAATTTTTGCTCACAGGACTCCACAGCTTAGAGGGAGCATTGGAGACCACCAAGGAAGTCCAGGGTTGGATTGACAAACTCCAGGTGGCAAGTAAACAAAAAAAACCAACTGTGATATTATCATGCAATTTGTTCAATAATTATTATCAAGCATTTATATTACGGTACAAATGACAAAACACATTGCAATACCAAAATATACAAATATTTAAAGTGTCCTTGTAAACCGAGCTGCGGGAGCCGCGACAGTTGATGAGATATTTGGAATAATTTACCTCTGCGTCAAAGAAGTGAAGCTACTTTGAGCTGCATTATTCAGAGGAACTTTGAGCGCAGACAGTTTGGTTTACAAGGACACTTTAAATATTTGTATATTTTGTATCGGAATGTGCTTTGTAATTTGTAGAGCTAAAGGTAAAGGCTTCCCTTCCTCGAAAGCCAGTCGAATCCGACTCTAGGGGGCAGTGCTCATCTCCGTTTCCAAGCCGAAGAGCCAGTGCTGTCTGAAGACGTTTCTGTGGTCATGTGGCCAGCATGACTAAACGCCTAGGCGCACGGAACGCTGTTACCTTCCCACCGAAGCGGTGCCTATTTCTCTACTTGCAATGTCTTGCTTTCGAATTGCTAGGCTGGCAGGAGCTTTAACTAGAGACGGGAGCTCACTCCGTCATGCAGCACCCGGGTCTCGAACTGCTGAACTACCGGCCTTCCACAGCCTGCAGTTCAGCATCTTAACCACTTGAGCCACCGCAGCTTACAAAAGCACGTGGTGGGAGCACAGATGTGTGTCAGTTTTGCAGGATGAAAGTCAGGGGGCTTGGTAGGAAGTCCGGGGGCCAGGCCCCGAAATGCCCCACGGTAGCTACGGGCCTGGTCCCACCCCCAAAACCTCCAGGAATTTCCCAGCCCCAATCTGGAGAACGGCAATGGCAAATTCCCTCTGAACATCTTCTATCACTGTCTTCTACCAGCAGGTGAAGACTTTTTTGTTTCGTCTGGCGTTCCTTCAATGACCCTCCTTCCTGCCCTGTGTTTCAATTACTATTTTTCCCCCTGTGCTGTTAAATATGTATTTTAGTTTTAGTTGCTTTTAGAATGTTTGTTCTAACGATCAGCCTCTGTCCTGGCCCTAACAGGGCAAGAAAGCAGGCTACACATTCTGAAAATAAAATAATACATGTGCAAAACATGCTTTTCTTTAAAAAAGGGCAGATGTGAATGGAACGGGTACATACATAATTTAAAAAACCTACCTCGCTGTGATTGTACGCGTGATTCTTTTGGTTTGTTTTGTACAGGATTTGCCCAAAGTACTGTCCCTGTGTGTTAGTAAAAACACCCCACAGAAAGAATCTTGACACAACTATGTATATAACTATATCCAGATTGCTTTTTTTGCAGTGTTTTAACAATGCATTCCTGCACAGAAGGAGTGAGGAAATGTGCATATCGACTGGAAAGCTGTGGCAAATTGTTCATGCCTAAAAATCTGTACAAAATTAGGATTATTTAAAACAACAACAACAGAATAATGGAGAATTCCTACTGTGTTACCCTGATCTGGATGGCCTGGCCTAGCTTGACCTCAACGGATCTCAGAAGCTAAGCAGGATCGGCCCTGGTTAGTATTTGTTTTTTTTAAAAAATAATTTATTTATAGATTTTAATTGCAAAAAAGAAAATTCATCTTTACATTACATTCTTTGGAGTACATATTATACATTATTTTCCATCCATTTATTTACTTTAGTCCACCTTTTCTGAAAGTCATTGTCATCTCGCTCTGCTAGTATCAGATTTAATCTGTCCATTCCTGCTATTTCAAGGATTTTTTCAATTATCTCATCTCTTTTAGGTATTATATCTGTTTTCCATTTTTTTGCTACGAGGATTCTACCGACCGCGAGAATATATAAAATAATGCATCGGTCATCTCTCTTAATTCCGTCTGGTAACATATTGAGAAGGAAAGTTTCTGGAAGGAGTTGCAATTCTATCTCAGTAGTCTCTGTTATCAATTTTTTAACCATTTTCCAAGAATTGCATATTTTTTCACACCTCCACCATGTATGGTAAAAAGTTCCTATATTATTTTTACATCTCCAACAGGATCCTGAAATATTCTTATAACATTTAGATAACTTATCTGGTGTCCAGTGCCACCTGTAGAACATTTTGAGTATATTTTCTTTATATGACATAGCTCTTACTATTTTTACCGATTTCCACGTTTTTCCCCAGTCCTCAATTTTTATAGTGTGGCCTATATTTTGTTCCCAGGCTGTCATACAGGGTTTTACTACTAACTATCCTGGTTAGTATTTGGATGGGAGACCGCCAAGGGAGTCCAGAGTTGCTCCACAGAGGCAGGCAATGGCAAACCGCCTCTGTGCATCTCTTGCCTTGAAAACTCTACAGGGTCACCACCAAAAATCAGCTGCAATTTGATCATCCCTTTCCACCATTGTCCATCTCCTCGGTTCCCCTTCAGAAACAGCACCGGATCATTTGGACTCTTCATAGAACTGATCCAGATCCAGGGCTGCCAAGCAGTGTTCCCTCTAAGCTGAGTTAGTGTGAGCTGGCTTACAGTTTTTTAGCCTCCGGCTCACACATTTTTGTCTTTGCTCAGGAAGGGATGGCTCAGGAAGGAAGGATGCAGTAGGCAAATTGCTGGCTCACAACTTGAGTGCCAGTAGCTCACAAAGTAGAATTCTTGCTCACAAGACTCCACAGCGTAGAGGCATATCGCCTCTGGTTGTGGATTCTTGCAGGGTGGTGGTTCTGCTACTGGTTTTCGTGATCTGCCTCGTTCTGCATGTCACTTTCCATATTGTTTCAAATTCTGTTGCAAGCTGCATCGGAGATCATTCGATCGGTGGGGCGGCTGCAGATCTTTTATGGAAATGCTTTGGTGTGCATCTTCTGAGTCGACTGCGTTTTATTTTCAAGTGAACGAAAATATGAGTGGCGTGTTTCACCGACTCTGAACCCGGATTGGGGGGGGGGTATCTATTTCCCACCCTTGTAGTACGTGGAAAAGGTACAAGGAAAGGAAAGGGCTAGAAAGGACAGATTGGTCTCTCAAAGGCCATGTGCAGGCAAAGGAAACGTCCATGTTCAGAGGCAGTATACCTCTAAATATCAGTCGCTGCGGGAGCCCCATGCAAGGAAAGGGCATCGCATTCATGTCATGCTCGTGGGCTTTCTGGAAGCTACGGCAGAGAAACTTTCGGTCTGCTGCAGCAGGGAAGTTCTTATATATCTAATAGTGACGGGTGGCCCCACTGTGCGGATCGGAAAAATCTACGAAGCAAGAGTTATCCAGGGCTAGGGGGTATATGTTCCTGCAAAATACTAAAAAGAAGAAAAGGGGGGCTGATAATGTATGAATGCAATGTATGAACATGTGTAGATGTTATGGGGGGACCCATGTGACATCCAGGTTGCCTTGCAGATGAAGATGCCCAAGGGAACTATAAAAGGGGGGGACACTGGGCGTGGGGGAGACTCAATGGGAGGAAGCCAGGCAAATGTGGCGGAACAGGAAGATGGCTATGGGCAAATGGGCACATTAAGCAAGGTGGATTGGAGGGGAACCGAAAGACGGAAAGAGGCAACTGGGCACTCATCTCGATACTGTATTTTTGGCGTATTACCTCTGAGCTGGTAGCAGCCTATGGCCCACTCTGCTTCTAGCATTTGCTCCCGCTGTTTTACCAAACCCACACTGGAACAGAAAAAGATTTGGCTCAAAACCACATTCAGATACCCCAGGCCAACACCATACTGACTGCGGAGTCACCCCTGAATGGCCATAAAACGACCATGAATCTATGCAGACGGCTACCATAAAACAGAGAGATCAAACGAAGTGGAAGCGGCATGCAGTCTGGACACTGCCCTAAAATCCGACAATCTAGCAAAGTGAAAGTGGCATGCCCTGTAGAGGGGACTTTCTGTTCCAGTGTGGGTTTGGTAAGACAGCGGAGCGAATGCTAGATGCAGATCGGGCCCCTATGGCTCTTTCTTGTCCCCGTTTGGTTCTTAATGACAGTCCTGCGAGGTAGGTTAACAGAGTGACTGGCCCAAGGGTTTTCAGCAAAACTTCAATGGGGGGGTGATACGAACCCAGGTTCCCCTCCGGATAAGGTTGCCAACTCCAAGGTGGGAAATTCCTGGAGATTTGGTGGTAGAGCCTGGAGAAGGTGGGATTTGGGGAAGGCACGGTGCCCCCCTTCCAAGCAGCCATTTTCTCCAGGGGAACTGACCTCTGTCATCTGGAGATGGCTTGTAATGTCCCCCTCCTGTGCACTTATGAATGCCAAAAGCCCCCACGCCTTGTCACACGAAGCAAAGGCTTTCACGCACATTAAAGAGCACACTTTCAATCCCCTGTGCGACTGGATTTTACTGTGTGGAATGGCAAAGCCCACTAGCCAACAGTCGCTGAAGTAGACGCAGGTGGGGCAGCCGTATTGGCCTGAAGCAGCAGGACAACGTTCGAGTCCAGCTAGGGTTGCCAAGTCCATCTTCCACTCCCAGCGGGGGACTTTGGGGGCATTTCTGGAGGGGGCGGGGCATCCCCGACGTGATGATGTCACGTTGGGGACGTCCGCCCCCCCCCCACCTGCCCGTGCACCGGATCTCCAGAAACGGCAGTTCCCTGCACTTAAAGGAGCCGGTTTTTCCCTTTTAAATGCAGGAGCCGGTGTATCCCCTTTAAGAGCACGAAGCTGGCATTTCCCTGCAAGCTTGCGGAGATCGGACTTGGGGGGAAACACGGGTTCCACACACTTAAAGGGAGAGAGATGGGTGGCTGTGGGTGTTGGGGGCAGGTAGAACCCCTGGCAAACCGGGGGGTTTAGCAACCCTAAGTCCAGCGGCACCTTTCGGACCCAGAAAGTTTTATTCAAGGTACGAGCTTCCGTGGACTGAAATGGCATTATTGAAAATGTGCGAAAGAAGAAATAAGGTCTCCTTATGCGGAAGCACATCCATCCTGTGCTGAAGTCGTTGCACTGGCTGCCAATAGCGTTCCAGATACGCTTCAAGGTGCTGGTTTTGACCTTTGAAGCTCTTTATGGTCAGGGGCCTACCTACCTAGGCTTGCCAAGCCCCCGCTGGGGACGGGTAAATTCCCGCCCGGGAGGCCCGTTACCTGCCGCCGGTGGATCGGGCCCCGGGGGGAACTCCACCCCCTGCCGGAGGGCGTCCCCAGCTTGATGATGTCACCCGGAGGTGACATCATCACACTGGCCACGTTGTGGGGGGGACACTCTGTGAATCGAGGGAAAACTCTATGGTTTTCCCTCGAGTCATGGTGCCCCGCCCCCAATGTGGGCAATGCAATGATGCCACTTCCGGGGAGACTCCTGACGGAGCCCGGAATCCCCCCGCTTTGCAGGTAAGTCGACTTGGCAACCCTATACCTTCCTGAGGGACCGCCTTTCCCCATAGTCTAGAGATCAGTTGTAAAAGTAGGAGATCTCCAGACCTCCCCTGGAGGTTGGCAACGCTACATGATAAAGCACAGGCTTTAGCACTCCTCTTCCTCTTGTAGCGTCTAGTTCTGCCTGAAGACAAGAGAGCCGATGCCTTCTCATCCCCCCCAGAAAGGAGGAAGGGAAGGATTAATCCTCATCAAATACGGGTTATGAAGAAACAATCAAACAGCTTAGACAGCATGCAAATAACCGGGGCCCAAGTTATTCTTTGCATTTAAGGGGGGGGGGAGAACATAACTATTTAAACACATCCTTACGTACTTAAATACCTGTTTCAAATTTGAAATGATTGCCAATTTTGGCATGAAAGTGAGAAGATCTAAGCTGTGCAGCTGCGTGGGGGTGTGTGTGTGCATTATGCAGATGACTCAACCGCAGGCCTGTTCATCACGGCCCCGTTTTAGTTCTAGGTTTATACGGGATTGTTTTGCAAGGCATTGAAAGGGTCTGCTGGCCCCAGATGGCCACGAATCTCCCCTTCTCCACCCCAGGACCCCATCTGTACACCACAAAGCCACCCTATTTAGGTGACAGTTTTGAGTGTTGTGGTGATGAGCCAGTTTGGTGTAGTGGTTAAGAGTGCGGAGAGCAGGGTTTGATTCCCCACTCCTCCACGTGCAGCCAGCTGGGTGACCTTGGGTCAGTTACAAGTTCTTTCAGAGCTGTTCTCTCACAAGCAGTCTACGAAAGAGCTCTCTCAGCCCCACCTACTTTACAAGGTGTCTGTTGTGGGAAGGTGAAGGGAAAGGAGATTGTAAGCCACTCTGAGACTGGGTGTAAATCCAATCTCTTCCTCTTCTCCATGTGCATAGGGTTGCCAACTCTGGATTGGGGAATTCCTGGAGATTTGGGGGTGGAGCCTGGGGAGGGCAGGGCTTGGGGAAAAGAGAGACCGTAGAGTCTACCTTCAGAGTAGCCATTTTTTTACCAGGAGAGCTGACTTCTAGGAATCAGTTGTGATTTTGGGAGAGCTCGAGGCCCCAGCTGGAGACTGGCAACCCTAGTGCAGTGAGGACTGGGCTCCTATCTATGTGTGAACATGCCACCCCCCAGTACTGGTATTCAGGGGGTTTCTGCCTCTGAACATGGAGTGAACTTCGAGAGCCAGTTTGGTGCAGTGCTTAGGAGCATGGACTCTAACCTGGGAGAACTGGGCTTGATTCCCCACTCCTCCACATGCAGCCAGCTGGCTGACCTGGGGTCAGTCACAAGTTCTCTCAGAGCTGTTCTCTCACAAGCAGTCCTCGAGAGAGCTCTCTCAGCCCCGCCTACTCGACAAGGTGTCTGTTGTGGGAAAGAGAAGGAGACTGTAAGCTGCTCTGAGACTCCTTCTGATAGTGAAGGGCAGGGTATAAATCTAATCTCTTCTTCTTCTTGCATACTCAGGACTGCCCACACTGGTCAATTCAGTTCCTGACCGGGGAGCCATCGTCCTTGAGAACGCACATCTCCCACCACCCGCCTGCTTCCCCACGAGCTCGGCCAAGGCAGCCGGAGAAGGAGACGGCGCATGGCACTTGCTTGTCTCTTGTGTGTCTCGCTATTCCTCCTTCTCCCGTGGCTTTCCTCGGGCTCCCCTCCTAGACGCCCCACCCAGCCGCCCCGCAGTGGCATTAGCTACCCAGTGGGATCGACAACAAAGCAAGTTACTTAAGTATCAAAATAGCAAATTACAAAGACGCAAATTAATGAGGGGGGAAAATCACTCCGACAGGCGCTCGGCGGAACTCTGCGGGCGGAATTCCCAGGTTTGAGAAGAATCTCAACGTGACTCCCCGCCGGGCAGACGTGTCCCGATTGCCAACTTCCCAAAGTTCACATCATCTCTCCTGATCAGGAGCCGCTCAAGGGGATGATCGTTGGGAAGTAGTAGTAGTAGTAGTAGTAGTAGTAGTAGTAGTAGTAGTAGTAGTAGTAGTAGTAGTGGAGGAGGAGGAGGAGGAAATTGGATTTATACCCCACCCTTCACTACCCAAAGGTGTCTCAGAGCAGTTTACAGTCTCCTTTCCCTTCCCCTCCCTGCAACAGACACCCTGTGAGGTAGGTGAGACTGAGAGAAGCTCTTTCCAGAACTGCTCTTGAGAGAACAGCTCTGAAAGAACTTGTGGCTGACCCAAGGTCACACCAGCAGCTGCATGTGGAGGAGTGGGGAATCAAACCCGGTTCTCCCAGATCAGAGTCCGCGCTCCTAACCACTACACCCACTGTTGCATCTTGACAGCACATCCTTCTTCATCTTCTGGAATGGGGGGTGTAAAGGAGCTCAATACAGGATGCAGGACGGGACTTCTCTCCAGACAGCAGGGACACGCCAGAGTGCTCGTGTCTCGAATCTGCGGCTTTCCTAGAGTAATGCTGAAGCCATCCCTGGCTCACACGACTGCAGAGAGAGCTGAACCGGGGCAGCCCCCTTGCGTTCGCTTAACATCTGCCCACCAAATGACTGCCTGTGTTAATCGTTTCCATTCACAGATGCTCTTCAGGCAGACGCCATAAGTGTGCCCCCTCACGGAGCAAGCTAATGGGCTTCGACCTGCTCCTCTTCTGCTTCCTGTGCCCCCTGCAAGGCAGCTGGTGTCTCCCCAGTCCACCAACGCACGCAGGTGAGGCTAGAGGATTCGGGGGGCTCAGAGAGAGAGAGAGAGCCGTCCAGCGCCTCTTTTAGATGCACTGTTAATGGAGCCGCCCGAGCGTTGATGCCAGCACTAATTTAGTGGAAAGGCCCCCCACTAGGTTACATTGGCAGGTTTGCCACTAAAAGCCCAGCTTCGCGAGTCAGAGAGGAAAAGGCACAGAGAGAAGCCAGGCTCTTCTCCTGGGCTGAGCTTCAACAGGGAAGTCCATCAGTCCGAGAACAGCCATGGCAAAGAGCAGGGTGCGTTTGCTCCGGCCCCCATGGTAGAACCAAACAGGGAGCATTCTGGGATCCAAACAGGGAGCATTCTAGGATCCAAACAGGGAGCATTCTGGGATCCGAAGCATGCATGCGTTCAGGATAGAGGACAGGTGAGTCGTGATGGCTTCTGGACTTTGCATTGGTTTTGATGTATGGTTATTTCCATCCCCGGCATTGCTTACAGAGACGCCCCTGCTTCAAGGAGTGAATGGAGTTTCTAGTTCCCGATTCTAGCTTGTGATAGGGCCCAGAGGTCACATGGCATACGAATGTACCATGTTCGGCCTTCCAGTATTGCTGTGTGGGAAAGACAGTTGGCAACAAAATCCAGTTTTTGCAAGACCAGACAACTCACCTTGCTAGAACGGACTGAGGGCCATCTCAGCAGGTCCAAGGTGATTTGGTTTCTAAGTGTTTTGGGGGAGCTCAGAGACTGGGCTAAAGGCGATAGCTGCTTCCTGATGCCTGGCATTCAAAAGTACATTGGCTCTCAACGCAGAGATTCCATTTTTTAAGTCAGAGCTGAGAAGTACCATTGGGTACTTCATGAATGTGTCTGATCCTTTTTAAAAAGCCATCTAAACCGGTGGCTGGCATCTTGTGGCAGCGAGTTCCATAGGTTAATTCTGTGTCGTGTGAAGAAATGCTTTCTTGTGTGCCTGGGACATTGCTTAGAAATGCATTCCAGGGAGCGAAGGAGACTCCTGCTGCCACCAGACAGGTAAGTGGAGATGGTGGGAGGGAGAAAACGTGGAGTGACGGGAGTTAAGTTTTCAACTCAGAATGAGCATTATGGATTGTATTCATTACAGGCATTCAGGAATCCATCCAGAGACCTTCTTTGCAGCCTGCTAGTAGCTAGGGATGTTTCTCCACTGCTTCCCAAATTTTGGAATTCCAGAATTCCCGGTCTTGTTTCCCTCTCTACATTTATGGCACGCACATGCAAGTTGGTAAAAAAACCAAAAAACCCCAGTAACCATCCTGTGACGGTACGTGATGACTGCATCAAGGTTCTTCTTGCATTCAGGAGGGTACGCTTGTGTCACTAAAACATCATGCAAAAAGAACCGCGATGCAATCGTCGGGTATGATAACATCAAGATTTCTGCTTTGCCGTGTTTTACCAATGAGCTCGTGTTTCTCTGTAACAAGCAAGCGGGGGCGGGTGGAGGGAGAAGGAATGCAAATGAGCGGCACTCGCTTTCTTCCCGGAATTAATTTGAGACATGGTCTAGTTAAGCAGAAATTGGAGGAGAAGGCGAAGTGGAGAGACATTGTGGAACGATGAAGGGAATTGCCCGGAGTAGCCCCCAGTCTCATCAGCTCTAGGAAGCTAAAGCAGGGTTGGTTGGCCCTGCTTAGCACTCAGATGGGAGAGCACCAAGGAAGCCCAGGGCTGCTACGCAGAGGCAGGCAATGGCGAACCACCTCTGAATGTCTCTTGCCTTGAAAGGCCCACGGTTGTGGGGTCGCCGTGAGTTGTCTGAGACGTAACAGCGCACACTTCTCACGACAGATGGATTCTCAGTGCCGTTTCCAGGTGTTAGAAGACTGTGGGCGAACTGACCTTTGGGGAGTTCCCCTACATGCACGTAAACACTCCCTTCTTCCAGGAGGAGGAGGGCATGGAGCTGAGCATAACCGGTCCAGGCTCCTTCAAGTTCTGCCGTGCCTTGAAGGGGGCATGAAGAAGTCGTGCTCCACTGCTCCCCCGGGTGGCCCTCCTAGCAGAAAACGGGGCACTCGGCCAGAAGCCCAGTATTGGTCTCCCACTCTGGGTACAGGGGGGTGTACAGGGTGCAGGGAAGCAGGAGAAAGCAACCCCCTGACAGTTCTTTGAGCCCAGTCCATCGGAGGATAGATTTGGCAGTGGCCCCTCCTGGACCACTAGGGTCCCGACAGGAAGCTGGGTGTAGTGGTTTGGCGTAGTGGTTAGGAGCGCAGACTCTAATCTGGGAGAACCGGGTTTGATTTCCCACTCCTCCACATGCAGCTGCTGGAGTGACCTTGGGTCAGTCACAAGTTCTCTCGGAGCTGTTCTCTCAGGAGCAGTCCTTAAAAGAACTCTCTCAGCCCTACCTACTTCACAGGGTGTCTGCTGTGGGGAAGGGAAGGGAAAGGCGGTTGTCAGCAGCTCTGAGACTCCTTTGGGTAGTGAAGGGCCGGGTATAAATCCACTCTCCTCTTCTTCATTAGTAGAGCACCTGACCTGCATGCAGAAGGTCCCGGGTTCAATCCGTGGCATCTCCGGTTCAAAGATTAGGTGGCAGAGGGCCTGTCTCTCATTTCTATCCCAGCAATGAACTTATTTTATTTTATTTAATACACTGTTTTTCTCCCTGAAGCAGCTGACATCCTTCTCCTCCCCTCCATTTTGTCCTGATCACCTTGGGTGGGACTGGCCCAGGGTCACCCAGCAGCATTCCGTAGCAAGAGGGGATTCAGACCTAGGGTTGCCAGCCTCCAGGTGGGGCCTGGAGATCTCCTGCTTTTACAACTGATTCACAGCTCCAGCCTTGCAGTTTTGAGGACTAGAAGGGTGAAGAGAACACACCCTAAAGCAGTGGTGGCGAACCTATGGCACGGGTGCCAGAGGTGGCACTCAGAGCCCTCTCTGTGGGCACGCGTGCCATCGCCCCAGCCAGGCCCAGACCATCATTAAAGTGTCGGATTCTCTGCCAAATAATTTTAAGTAAATGAAAGCCTTTGGGGTTGCTTTCCTTACTTTGTTTGGATCATCTTAAGTTAATGGAGGAGTTGTTTTTTCTAAAGTAAAACCTCAGTATTCAGGTTAGATTGCCGTGTTGGCACTTTGCAATAAATAAGTGGGTTTTGGGTCGCAGTTTGGGCACTCGGTCTCTAAAAGGTTCCCCATCGCTGCCCTATGGAATTGTACCATGCTGAGGCCCCTCCGCTCCGCTCCCCTCGCCTCGCCCTCTCCTGGCTCCCCCCCCCAAAGTCTCCAGTTATTTCCCAACCCAGACCTGGGAGCCCTATTTAGATCTGGTTCACCCAGGTTCTCATCTGACACTCTAATCACGATGCCACACTGGTTCTCGTTGAGACTCAGCGTGGTGTCGTGGTTAAGAGCAACAGACTGTAATCTGAAGAACCGGGTTTGATTCCCCACTTCCCCACATGAAGCCAGCTGGGTAAAGGTAAAGGTTCCCTTGCTCGAAAGCCAGTCGAGTCCGACTCTATGGTTGCGGTGCTCATCTCCGTTTCAAAGCCGAAGAGCCAGCGCTGTCCAAAGACGTTTCCGTGGTCATGTGACCGGCATGACTAAACACCAAGGCGCACGGAACGCTGTTACCTTCCCACCGAAGTGGTACCTATTTATCTACTTGCAATTTCTTGCTTTTGAACTGCTAGGTTGGCAGGAGCTGGAACTAGAGATGGGAGCTCAAGTCATGCGGCAACTCGAGTCTCGAACTGCTGAACTACTGACCTTCCACAGCCTGCAGTTCAGCGTCTTAACCACTTGAGCCACCGCAGCTCCTAGGATGTAATGAAGGCCTATTAAATAGTAAGCCTTTTCCTTTGTAGGTTAGGGTATTTTTCCAGTTGATGCTAGCAGACAAGACAATAACATTCTTTTGGTATAGAAGATAGATATAAAATTCATGGTTTTTAGTTGTTTTAGCTCCGTATCAGGAAAAAAACAACTTTGTTTGGGTATAGAGAATCCTTGGCCAATATTATTTAGGTTAATTAGGTTTGGTTAAGTAAACACTTGATGTTGTGTAGACACACCTTTCTTCACATTTGACCAATAAGAGAACTATTACTCAAATGATGCATGGTCTTTTGTAACCAAGTATGCTTTTTGAATGTTGTCTTTATGATTACGTCATTCCAAGTATAAAACTTCATGTATTTCCTGATTGTGCTCAGAATGCAGTCAATTTTTTGATGGGCTGTTTGGCCTAACTCTTTTCCAGTGATTGATTGCAATTAAACACTAAGACCTTCCTCCTCGTTTAGACTTCATTTTTTTTGACTGGGATTCTATTTGTATAACACAGTGCCGGGCATTGTGACGTAGCCGGCGTTTGAAGCATTGTTGTGCTCTGGAGGCGAATTCTCAGGGGTCATTTTGTAGAAAAAGAGCTAGGGGAACTCATTAGCATAACTCATTAGCATATGCCACACCCCCAGACATCAGGGGCCCGGTGGTGGACCTGCAAGGCCAGCGGGAGTGCGAGGAAGCCCCGCCAAGGCCCTCTCTGGCCCCAGGCAGGCAGGGGTGGGGAGAGGCGGGGAGGAAGCAACTTACCCTCCCTCTTCTCCTGCCTCCTCCTGGCTGAATGAGGGCTGGAAGCGGGGCAGCCGGAAGCAGGGGGTGGGGCTTCGTCATGTGCCCCACCCCCTGCACCTCACCCGGGGGAACTGCGTTCCCCCGCGTTTCCCCCCGAAATGACCTCTGCGAATTCTAATCTGCGGATCTCCTGGTTTGCACCCAAGCTCTGGAGATCATTTAGGAGCAAGGAAGGCAGACCTAACATTTGAGCTGTTTGTGATCACCTTGTAAAACTTGCTCTTTTCCCGAGGAGCTGAGAATGGGATATGTGGGTCTCCCTTCTTCTGTTTCTTCACATCAACCCTGTGAAGTAGGCTGGGGTAAGAGAACAGGACAGCTCCAAGATTATTTTCATCATAATGGGGGGGGGGAGATTGCCGTAAGCCCCTTTGGGTCCCCGCTCAGGGTAAAGTGGGAGTATAAATGAAGCCAATGAACAAAACAAATCTTGAAATATTTAAAAGGACCCAGCCATAAACAGATAAATAAAATCATCACTAACAACAGTAAAAAAAAAAATCACATTTATAGCAAGCTTAAACAGACCAAAATGAAAACGAATCGTTGCTACAACAGCATTGAAGTAAAACGCCTAGCAGGATAGAACAGAATCAAATCAATGGAAAGCCAACAAGATTTTCTTGGCCGGAAACATCAAACCCAAAAAGTTACGGCAAACAAGAGAACCGGTATGGGGCAGTGATTGGAGTGTTGGACTAGGGCCGTGGGGACCTGGGTTCAAATCTGCACTCTGCCAGAAATCTCAGTGGGTGACCCTGGGGCAGTCAATCTCTCTTAGCCTATCCTTCCTCAAAGGGTTGTTGTGAGGATACGATGAAATGGAAGGGAAAACCATGAGTGCTATTCTGAGCTTCTTAGGAGAGGGGCATGATAAAAATGGGACGGACGGACAGACAGACAGACAGACAGACAGATAGATAGATAGATGATGGACGGACGGACGGATAGATGGATGGATGGATGGATGGAGTTGGGAGCTAGTGTAGTGTAATTATTAAAGTGTCAAACTATGATCTGGGAGACCCAGATTCAAATCCTCCTTCTGTCATGGAAGCTTCCTGGCTGTCCTTGGGCCGGTCACCCCCTCTTACCCTAACCTACCTCACAGGGTTGTTGTGAGACTAAAGTGCAGGAGAGAAGAGTACTGTCAGCTCCTTCAGGTCCCCACTGTGGGGAAATGCAGGTATCAACAAATAAATGAATAAAGTAAGATAGAGGTGATAAGGACGGACCAGACCTCATTCTTCAAAGAAAGGCTGTAGCAGGCATACCGAGGGGAGTCAATGAAAGGCACGGTGTCTTAGAAGGGTGTAACTCTACTTAGGATTGCTCTGGCACTGAGAAAGATCGCCTAAGTCTTTGTTCGGAGAGGGCAGAGGTGGTGTGAGACCCATCTCTGCACGGTGCTGTGTCTTAGATGTTCAGTTGGCCATAACATATCCGCCCCAAGGAATGTCAGGCCGGAGCTGGTTTTATGGAAGGGGGGAGAGACAGAAAGCTAGCCACTGTCACACACACACCCCGACAGCATCCTAACTGGTGGCTCCTAACCGCGAAAGCCGACCGGCGGAGCGAAAGGAAATCATATTTGCTCAGTGTTCCTACGGAGCGGGCAAATGATCTGCATGCAGGGCGCTTTCTGAACTCGCAACAAGCTTGCCTAGCGGAGACAGGAATCAGGGCGACGGGAAAAGGTTTATTATACTTGGGATTAGGGAACTGTTTGACAACTGCTCGCGGTAAGCCGATCGGAGGGAAGCGGCCCCTGCGCTGCTTTGCATTCTGATGAGGCTGCGGGGGAAGCAGGCGGAGGGGGCGACAGGAGCGCCCCTCACCAGCCCCCCTCAACAAACACAGCTCGTGTTGGCCTCCACTGCTTCCTTCTGCCTGGTTTCTGCCTCGTGATTTTGCACCATCGTTTAGGGAAAGGGAGGCCCTTGGGTAGTCTGACTGCTCTGCTCGGCCAATGCAGGCCTGTGTCGAGAATCCAGCATATGACAGTCTGGTTTGGGCTGTGCCGACGTCTATGAATTCGTTTCTTTTCCCGGACTTATTTTTGTAATACAGTCATCGATATTTTTCGTCAAGGTTTTACGGTCCTCCGCTTCCCGCTTTCGGTTTTGTTACATAGGGTTGCCAACCTCCAGGCGAGGTCGGCAGGTCTCCCAGGATTGCAGCCAATCTCCAGACTACACGGCTCCAGTCCCTTGGAAGGTGGATCCTGTGGCCGCTATGTCCCACCGAGGCCCCCTCCTCTTCTCAAACCCCGCCCTCTCCAGGCTCCACCCCCAAATCTCCGGGAATCTCCCAACCCTAGTTGGCAGCCCTAGTTGCTGGCCCGTAGCAACAGTGGGGCTATTGGGGGCTCCGCCCCCACCCTTAAAGGGACGGCCCCACCAGATTTTCTTTTTAAAAAACATTTTTAAAAACATTTTTTTAAAGGTGTGCGCTCTCTGGATTGTGTGAATGGAGGAGGGGAAGGGAAGGCTGGGAGAACAGAGGGAAGTACAGTTATTTACAGACAATATTTTTTGTATTTGAAAAATAAGGGCAAATAAGGGCAGCCCCCCCAGGGGGGAAAATTGCCCCCAAAGCCACAAAATCCTGGCTATGGGCCTGCCTAGTTGTAGATTTCCGTTTTCAAGCAGACGCTGGACACGGCCATCTTCCGGGTCTGTTGTCGGGCTCTCTCTCGGCTACGCTCCTGCAGAGTGCAGGGGGCTGGACTAGATGACCTGCAAGGCCCCATCCAACTCTCACATTCTATGATTCTATGATCGTATAGACCAGGCTAGCCCGATCTCATCAGATCTCAGAAGATAAGCAGGGTCGCTTCTAGTTAGTACCAGTGTTCCCTCTAAGCTGAGTTAGTGTGAGCTAGCTCACAGCTTTTTAGCCTCCAGCTCACACATTTTTGTCTTAGCTCAGGAAGGACGACTCCAGGGCAAACTAATTTATGCAGAAGCCAAATCACTGACTCACAACTTTAATGCCAGTCGTTCACAAACTAGAATTTTTGCTCATAAGACTCCACGGCTTTGAGGGAACATTGGTTAGTACTTGGAAGGGAGACCACCAAGGAATACCAAGATCGGGATGCAGAGGCAGGCAATGGCAACTCTGAATGCCTCTTGCATTGAAAACTCCACGGGGGAGTTATTTGATTTTTTGTTGTCTCTCTCCCCCCCCCCGGTGCTCTTCCCCCTGCCGGTGAGTGTTGTACTGCAGGCATCATGGGAAATTGTGTTTTTGTATTCAACTTGCTCTGAGTTGTATCGTTTTGTGTTTACATTTTTTAAAAAATGCATATGAATTGTGGCATGAAATGATTCAGATCGATGTTGCACACCTCACAACCTCTTTCTAAAGTTACCCATATTTTTTTTATTGCTGTCCAAACCTCTTAAAAATCTTTCTTGAGTTTAGAGAGAAATAGGTAAGACTCTCCTTTTTCCTCCCCTTTTCAGATACGTAAGTGCTGTATTCTTTTTTTCCTTAGGGGACATATTATTAAAATTTAAAAATGCTTTTTTAAAAAAAGAAAGAAAACTCCATGGGGTCGCCAACACAGGATCGTATACATGCAGCGTAGGAAGCTGATGTATTGATGCAGAAATAACACAGGGAATCAGTGTGAGGATACATGAAATGGCACCCCCCCCACACACCCCAAATATCAAGACTGAGTGCCCACTGCCCATGTTGGAACTTGGCCAGAAAATAAGATTCAAAAAGTAGCGCACTTTAAGATAATGTGGGTAGGAGACAGAGCACCTCTTACCCATGAGTTCCAGCTATATTTCAAAAATAGACCCTTTGCTTTAGATGTGAACGGGTGGACTCCAGCACAGCAGGTGTGAACAAAGATCATCTGACGGGAACAAAGAAACCCTTGCAGAAACCCACACACAGGCAAAGAGGAGCGACCAGCCTACACAGAGATGGATGGCGACCGAAGCACATGTGCAAATGAGTCTGTAGAAGGCAGCCAAGCATCACGAGGCCTGCAGAAGCCAAATTCCATCAGAGGACCACCCACACACAACCCAACTCCCCGTGCGCTAACATATACCAAAAACAAGACACCGGGGAAACCTTGCAAAAGTGAACACTTGTCCACTGCACATGCAGAACTTGGGATGGGTTGCAGTTCGGTTCGCGGTTCATGGCTGATCCACAAACCGAACCACGAACCAATATGCCAATTCGCAAACCGAACCAGTTCACATCAGTTCATGAGTCATTTAAAATTTAAACCCCTACTTTCTGCTCCCCGAGGCTTTTCACGGGGAGCAGAAAGAAGGGGTTTCCAAACGGTTGAGTGGCAGTGACAATGTCCAACATTTGGGACCTCGGCGAGGTATAATGCCATAGAGTCCCCCTTCGAAAACAGTCATTTTCTCCAGGGGAACTGATCTCTGTGGCCTGGAGATCGGTTGTAATCCTGGGGATCTCCAGCCACCACTTGGAGGTTGGTAGTCCTACCCACACAGCTTTCATCCTACAACCAGCCCCACATGATGTGCTGCTGGGGGCAGATGGGTCTCTGGTCAATCTGACTTCTGAGCTCACAGCCGCTCAGAGGGCTCTTCACCCCCCCCCCCAGGCACCATGGGGGAATCACAGCCATGAGGATGTGACATGGGCTGCCTTGTGGCCAATCTATATTCCTTGCGCATAGCGCATTCCTGCAAGTTCAGCAGCACTTCTCGGAGACAGCCGGCGCTTCTTTTTCAGACGCAGCCTTCCAAGAGCCTGTGATCTGTTCCCTCAAGGAAATTTCTTTTCTTCTCGTCCCCGCCGCCACCCTTCCAAGTGCCGCACTCAGGTGAGAGGGCCACACTGTGCACAAATACGTCCCAATCAACACCTGATTGTGGCGGATGCGCATGCTGAACTGCATTCACGTATCAGAGGAGATAAAAAAGCAAACGGCCTGAGCAGGTTGTCTAGTTTCTTACACCCAAGCAATGTGCCAGCTCCACTCCGGCCACGTATTTAAGAAGTGGGGTGGGATTTAAAGAACAAAAAGGAATGCAAGACGGGGGTGCTGGATCAGGGTGGGCGGATTTCTCCCATTCCGTTCCTTTCTTGTTCCAGAATTTCTCACTGTGCTGACTGCCTTTGTAGCAGTCTTAAAGAAGAGAATTGTCTGAACATTCAGAACTGGAGAACATGCAAGTTTCTCTCAGCGTCTGTCTTTTCAGACTGACTGCTTCTTCTGCTGTCCGAGTACACGCACGTACACGTTGAGAAAACGGTGGTGCCGAGCTTGTATGTATGATTTCATCAAGACCCTTTTTGCTTGGTACTTTATGATAACCTGTGTACGTGTAAAACACAGCGTGCAAAGACTTGATACAGTTGTACCGTCTCATCATTAATGCTTTTTTTTGCAGTATTTTAGCAATTGGCCTGTGTGCATTAGTACCATTGAAGGGGGAAAAAGGAATCTCGTCACAGAACTGGAAATTGTGTTGCAAAGATTTATTACCCTTCCTTCCTTCCTTCCTTCCTTCCTTCCTTCCTTCCTTCCTTCCTTCCTTCCTTCCTTCCTTCCTGGGCCGGCTCCAGCTTATTTTGCACCCTAGGAGAGGATCCCTTCTGGGGGCCTCCGT
>NW_015170908.1:907225-915362 GCF_001447785.1 Gekko japonicus | reverse complement strand
CGCAAAGCAGACCTACCAAAATTCAGAACCCCCCCTTGTCAAAACCAAGCCCCTTGCCAAACTCCCTTCCCTTCCCCTCCCTCCCCTTCCCTTCCCTTCCCTTCCCTCCCCTTCCCCCCTCCCTTCCCTGTTGTGTTTCTTTTATGTTCCTAACATTTGCTCTGTTCTACATTTTGTTTCATGCGCAGTGTAGCAGCTAAAGCATCAGACTAGGAGCTGAGAGACCCAGGTTTGAACCCCCACTCTGTCATGGAATTTTGCTGGTTGGTTGACCTTGGGCCAGACACACCCTCTCTTAGCCTAACCTACCTCGCAGGGTCATTGTAAGAATAACATGGAGGAGAGGAGAAGGACGTAAGCCGCTTTGGGTCCCTCATATGTATGCGTCAAGGCTCTTTATGTGTGGCATCTGTGCGCGCTTGTGCATTGGTAAAGCTTTACACCAAAAGAATATCGATTCAGGCATACCTACAATGGCATGAAGATGACTTTGCAGGCATTTTACCAATGGACTCCTTCACTCCCATATTGTAGGATTCTGGCAAATGTCACACACATAGAGCACCAGGGGTCATTTCGTAGAAAAAGAGGTGCAGGAGCCCATTAGCATAACTCATTAGCATAACTCATTTGCATATGCCACACTCCCTGACATCACCGGAAGTGTGTCAGAAGGCAACACCCACCGCTCAGGCTCCACTGGACTGTTTTGGATTGCTAGCTATTGGGGGGGGGAACGTGCAGATCTGTCCTTGCAGAGGAGGGAGAGCTTGTACCTGAATAAACCTTGGCACGGAGGGGTGCTCTGCAACTTACCTGGCTGCTTCTTGCTCTTTGTGGCCCGGGGCTGCTGGGAGCAGGGGGCGGGGCTTGTTGCATGTGCCCGCCCCCTGGGCTCTTTACTGCCGGAGCTCCGCTCCTGTGCGCTCCCACAGGAAATGACCCCTGCAGAGCACTCTGTACAAAGTCTGTAAGTTTAAAAAAACAGAATGGAGGATTCTATCTGTTTCACTTTATAAGGACATCAGGGCAGCCAGCCAGGCAGGATGAGAGCAATGCTCCCTTTAATTCAGCTGCCCTGAGCCTGCTGCGGTGGGGGCGGGATAGAAGCCTAAATAAATAAATAAATTTAATTCAGTATCCGGTTTCACTAGGTTTTCCAGCTCTGGGTCGGGGAACACCTGGGCAGGGCGGGGGTTGGGGAGGGAAAGGGCCTCCGCAGGGTATAATGCTAGAGAGCCCACCCTCCAAAGCTACCATTTTCTCCAGGGGAACTGATCTGGGTTGGCGGGAGGTCAATTGTAATAGCAGGAGGTCTCCAGGGGCCACCTGGAAGTTGGCTACCTTGAGTTTCGCATAGTGGTCAGCCAGATGTCTTCAGTAGGCCCAACAACAGGGGGATGGAGGCCTTGGTAGTCACGTTGCCAACTCCGGGTTGAGAAATTCCTGGTGGTTTGGGGTGGTGCCTGGGGAGACTGAAACACTGAAGGGAGATTGAAAGATTGAAGGTCAAAGAAGAGGGGGACGGCAAAGGATGAGATGGTTGGACAGTGTCATCGATGCAACGAACATGAAATTGAGCAAACTCCGGAGCACGACGGAAGACAGGAGGGCCTGGCGGGAGCTGGTCCATGGGATCGCGAAGAGTCGGACTCGACTGTGCGACTGAACAACAACTGGGGAGATAGGGTTGCCAGCCTCCGGGTGGTAGCTGGAGATCTCCTGGAATTACAACTGACCCCCAGGTGACAGAGTTCAGTTCCCCTGGAGGACATGGTTGCTTTGGAAGGTGGACTCTATGGCATTATACCCCACTGAAATCCCTCCTCTCCCCAAACCCTGCCTTCCTCCGGCTCAGGGCTATTTTTGGGCAGGAACGCACAGGAACGGAGTTCCGGCTGGCTCCTAAATTGGCCACACCCAGCAGGAACCCATTAGCATAATAGGCCACAGCCAACAGCAGGAACTCATTCGGATTGGCTACATTAGTGGTGTGTGGCCTAACATGCAAAGGAGTTCCTGCTACCAAAAAAGCCCTGGGTTTTGACCACAAACAAGGTCAACAGAATAAGAAGCAAAAGGTGGGTGTGGCTGGATGAGCACACTTCTGGTAACACGGGGGTGTGGCCTAATGTGCTAATGAGCTGTGCTGTCGTGGGTGTGGCCTAATATGCTAATGAGTTCCTGCTGTTGGGTATGGCCTATTATGCTAATGAGTTCCTGCTGGGCTTTTTCTACAAAAAGAGCCCTGCACAGGCTCCATTCCCAAAATTCGCAGGTATCTCGAAATCTGAAGCTGGTAACTATGGGGAGAGTGGGGTTTGGGGAGGAGCGTGGCCACAATGCGGTATAATGCCAAAGAGCCCTCCCTCTGAAGCAGCCATTTTCTCCAGAGGAAGTGGCCTCTGTCACCTGGAGATGAGTTGTAATTCGGGGAGACCTCCACCTGGATGTCGGTGAACCTACCCGGGATTCAGAGGGTTGCTGCCTTTGAACACGAAGGTGCCATTTTGTCTTTATGGCTAATAGCCTTTCCCCTGGGAGAAGGATGAAGAAGTCATTCAGGACTCCAAACATCTGAGGGGAAGTTTGGATGAGGATTTTTGGAAACAGCTGAGCCGGAGGCCTCGGAACAGAGAAATCTCGGCCCGGATGAAGCGAACGCTCCTGATCAGCCGCAGAGCCGCGCCATCACCTTTTCATTCCCTTCCCTTTGTCTCGGCTCCCTTTCTCCCTCCTCATCTGTGTCTGCCTACTTTCTCCTCAGCACATTCCCCCCCCCCATTCCTCCCCGGCTTAAAGGCTCGAGACGAGCAATCGTTTTTTCGGAGTTGGGAAGACGGAAGTCCCCTGGCCCCCGTGGTGTTCACATTCACCCTGCTATTGTCTCCACTCTGAGATTTGACTTCTTTTTTCGTCATGTCTCAAAAAATGGCAAACGCTGTTTGACCGGAGACAGAAGAAAGAAATGCGTACACCATGGGGGAAAACAATACCTGGTATCATACCTCCTTCACCTCACCCTCCCTCTCGCATTAAAAAAAAATCTATTGTTTGTCTCTCCAACTTGGGAGACATAAAAGCGTCTCCCGCCTCCTCCTGTTCTCCCCGCCCGCGAAGCAATCTGTGACAGAAGGGGGGAAAGAATGCCGCGAATTCCTCTGGCGAATGTATGTGGCGAAAGGGGATCGTCAAACGTTCCCTAATTTGATTCTTTTCAAAATCTCTTTACCTTTCCCCCCCCCTAATGGCTCTCTGTTTTTTCACTGTTGGTTTTGAAGATGTGCATGAATTATGTATGCATGGATGTATAGTACTTACACAGAGTCTAGATATGCAATGCACAGTGTTTCTGTGGATGCTATATGGTGAATGCTTAGGCTTCCCAGCTCTGGGTTGGGAAAGACTTGAAGATGTTGGGGAGATGGCACCTGGGGAGGGCGGGGTTTGGGGGGGGGAGGGACCTCAGCAGAGCATACCACCATAGAGGCCACCTTCCAAAGCAGCCATTTCCACCAGGGGAGCTGATCTCTGTCGTCCGGAGACCAATTCTAATTCCAGGAGATTTTCAGCTATAGGCTTTCCAAGTCCCCCCGGGGGGCGGGAAACCCCCCGCCCCAGAGGCCCGTTCCCCACCGCCGGTGGATCGGACCCTGGGGGGAACTTCACCCCAACGTGCACGTCGCCCGGAAGTGATGCGGGCACGCGGGGCACGCTGGGGGCAGGGCCACGGTCATCCGAGGGAAAACTCTATGGTTTTCCCTTGAATGGTCGTGCCCCTGCCCCCAGCATGCCCGGCGTGCTTGTGTCACTTCCGGGCGACGTGGATGCGGCGCGCGCTCCAGCCGTCAGCCGGGAGTCCCCCGCTGCGGCTGAGTTCTCACTTGGCAACCCTATTCAGCTACCAACCGGAAACTGGCAACACACATGACACTGCTTCATAATTATGCTGGGAAATGTGCACATTTTACAAGGGAAATGCCATACAACTAACCAAGAAGGGGAAAGGCATTGGCGATATTGCTGTTGCTGGTTTTATTTGTTGCTGTTCGATGTTTTGTATTGGCTTGATATTTTGTTGGTGTTTAATTTTTTTTAATTATTATTTTGTTACGTGCCTCGAGGAGGTCTCTGGAGAGGCGGCACCTAAATTTTCAAAATCAGTGAGTAGCCTTTCTGCAAAAGGCAGCGTCATCTGCTTCCTGCTCAAATATGCCTGACTTAAATGAATACATTACACGACATTTTAATAGGGGACTCATAAAGTTGTGACATACAGACACCGTTTTTGAGATCCAGGACGGCATCGTTGCTAGAGGGCTGTGGCTCCGTGGCAGAGCAAGCAGAAGGCTCCAAGTTCGATCCCCGGCATCTCCAGTTAAAAAGACCAGGCAGTAGGTGATGTGAAAGGCTTCCACCCGAGACCTTGGAGAGCTGCTTCCAGTCTGAGCAGACAATTCTGACTTTGATGGACCAAGGGTCTGATTCAGTATCAGGCAGCTTCATGTGTTCACTGGACTAGGATCTGGGAGACCCCGGTTCGAATCCGCACACTGCCATGGAAGCTTGCTGCATGATCTTGGGCCAATCACTCTCTCTCAGCCTGGCCATCTTCCAGTGTTCCCTTTAGGCTGAGTTCGTGTGAGCTAGCTCACAGTTTTTTAGCCTCCAGCTCACACATTTTTGCCTTAGCTCAGGAAGGAGGGCTCCAGAGCAAACTAATTGATGCAGCAACCAAATTGCTTGCTCACAGCTTTAATTGCCAGGAGCTCACAAAGTAGAATTTTTGCTCACAACACTCCACAGCTTAGAGGGAACATTGCCATCCTCACAGGGTTGTTGATGTGACCAGGGGTGAACTGGGAGCGGAACAGAATGCTGCAAAAGGCCGCCTCCTCCTAGCCCAGGCCTAGCCCCTCCCTCCTGCTAGGAAAGGGAAGGAGGAAGGGGAAAAAAACCCTACAAAGTGGAAAGGAATGGAGTAGTCTTGCTGTGACTTCTGTCCAGCTCAAGCATTCACAGTTCTCCCTGCTGTATGGAGCATGTATGCAAGGATGTATAGTACTTATATAGACTCTAGACATGCAGCGTGCAGTGTTTCTGTGTGCAATGCATGGCGAATGCTTAGGGTTCCCAGCTCTGGGTTGGGAAAGACCTGAAGATTTTGGGGGGTGGAGCCTGGGGAGGGCGGAGCTTGGAAAGGGGGAGGGACCTCATCAGGGCATAACGCCATAGAGTCCCCCCTACAAAGCGGCTCAAGCATTCACAAGAACTCCCACAGTTCTCCCTGCTGCCCTTTCCTAGGTCGACGGCCCCCAGCTGGTATTGAGTAAATCCAGGGGGAGTAAGAACAGGTCCCTCCTTAGGGTTGCCAGCCTCAGGCCCATAGCTACAGTGGGGCATTTTGGGGCCTGGCCCCCCGACTTCCTGCCAAGCCCCCCCGACTTTGTTGGGATTCTTCTAAGTAAGTCAGCAGAGTATTAAGAGACTGAGTCCATGGTGTGTATTAAAATATAAAGGTTTACTATAAACCTAACATGGGAAAAGGTACACAGGATATAAAATAACAAAGAGCTAATATGGCTACTTCCTTACAGCTAAAAGGTAAAACGGGAATGGCCGGCGTCTTCTTCCTTAGTCAGAACAAAGAGAGGAAGAAGAGCCAATATGCTAAATACTTGACACATTGGTTTCCAATCAGACTAGCAAGTTAGCTCCAAACTTCCCGGGCATTCTATTGTCTAAACAGATTGGTTACAAACAAACATGTGACTTCCTGTTGATCATAACAAACATCATTAACCCTGTAAATACTGAAGTGTTTTGACTTGTAACACCCAACAGACGTCCATCCAGCCCCCAGCCCCCCCCCCAGCTCTCGGGGCCGCCCGGAGGACATATATATATATTTTATTTTTTATTTTGTGACGTCAGTGCCCCCTGACTTATTTAAAGGCCCCCTAAATTATAAAACCCTGGCCAGCCCCCAGGTAGGGCCTGCAACTACACCCACAACTGATCTCCAGGGGACACACATCAGTTTTCCTGGAGAAAATGGCTACTCTAGAGGGTCAAGTCTAGGGCGCTGTCCCCCGCTCGGCTCCTTCCCCCTCCCCGGGCTCTGCCCCCCCACCAAATCGCCAGGAATTTCCCAGCTTGGAGCTGGCAACCCGACCCCCAAACGATGTATAATTAACATCTGGAATTGGCCGCCAGGAGAGGTGCTGATGGCCACAAGTTTTGATGGCTTTGAACGAGGATTAGAGGAATTCATGGGGGAGACATCAATCAACCCCTCTTAAGCACGAGCGCTAAATGAAACTCCGCTGTTCAGAAGCAGCGTAGGGCTGAATACCAATTGTGTGTCGGTGGGTCAAACCGGAGAGGAAAGCTGGCTCCTTCTGTGCCCGCCTTGGGGGCTTCCTGCAAGCATCTGGCCAGGCATCCTTGGAAACGGGATGCAGGAATGGATGGACCACTCGGGTGATCTCCTTGTGTTCTCGGCATTACCCCCAGCCACCTTGTATCTGCCAGAGAGAGGAGGCGTATCACGGCAGCAAAAAAACCCCTCCAAAACCCCACATGCTCTCGTTTGGTCGCAAATAGACCCGTCGTCTCTCTGAGTTTGCGAAAGGGAACCGGGGGGGGTGGAGGGAAGAAACCTTGAAAAGCATAATGAACGTATGTTTTATGCTTTTTAAGATGTCGAATGGAGTACAAAAGTTCATCTTTAATAGGAGGGCAGCGCTGGCTGCTTAGAGCGGCAGTTTGACACAGATATGGAGCTTCAAATGCCTTTGAAGTCGCGTCTGATTTTTCATGCCGCCTGAAGTAACTTCCTTATTTATGCGGCAGCTGGGAAACGGTCCCTGGGTGCCCGGCTCTCTTTGCCAGGGCTGGCTCAGAAGCTGGATGCACGAGCTGCAACCCCCCCCCCCCCCCCAAAAAAGCTATTAGACAGTGTCTGGGTCTTCAGGGGCTCCGAGCCCTGTTTTCCACCCCCCACCCCACCCCCTTTTCCCTAAAACTACTTCTCGGTAATTCCGACATGTTGGAACTGCCTTCAAAGGATTTGCCCAGGGAGTTTGCTCAGGGAGCAGAAGGTGAATCATTTTCATTTGTTTGAAAGGGGTCGGGATGGTGTTTGTAGGAAGAGCTCGCAGAGGAAGTCTCCGGAGTGCCTCTTCCGAAGGCCTGTTTGGGAGGACGCGTGGAGGCGGCTTCCTTAAGGGCCGGATGGGATGGTATAAGCAAAGAGGTGTGCGGTGTTACCCTGGCACCATGATCTGGGTAGCCCAGTGTTAAGTCGCTCGCTTAACAAAGTAGTCAGAGAGTGATTCAGCAAAGATTCAGCTTTATTCATCAACTCGAACACAACTCCAACACGGAACAACATCTGATAGCCAGAACAGCTTTTGCATTAAAGCTGTTCCCTTTTTAAACTCTCCCGGCTAATGTAGCCACGCCTTACTGTACAATACCAATCAATAAGATTGTTTACATAACGACCAATCATAGACGTTCCCGCTCAGGGATCCTGCTGGTACCTGATTGGTTGATTCTTCCTGGGCTACCAATACGATTGGATGGATTAGGATCCTAGCCCAGGATGAAGCTTTACATGGCAGTTCAATTATGTTGTTCACATACAGTTACGCATTCAATGGCAGCTATTGAATACATTACACCCAGGTTACCCTGATCTTGTCAGATCTTGGAAGCGAAGCAGGGCCGGCCCTAGCTAGGATGGGAGGCCACCGAGGAGTACCGGGGCCATGAGCAAGGCCCCTCTACGCTGTGGAGTCCTGTGAGCAAAAATTCTACTTTGTGAGCTACTGGCATTAAAGTTGGGAGCGAGCGACTGGGCTACTGAATACATTAGTTTGCTCTGGAGCCCTCCTTTCTGAGTGAAGACAAAAGTGCGTGAGCCGGAGGCTAAAAAAACTGTCAGCTAGCTCACACTAACTCAGCTTAGAGGGAACACCGGACTCATGAGACCAAAGCAGGCAATGGCAAACCACCTCTGAACGTCTCTTGCCTAGAAAGCCTACGGGCAGAGGTCATTTCGGGGGGGAACGCGGGGGAACACAGTTCCCCCGGGTGAGGTGCAGTGGGGCGGGGCACATGACGAAGCCCC
>NW_015170908.1:902823-906136 GCF_001447785.1 Gekko japonicus | reverse complement strand
AAATGGCGTCGCCCCGCCCCCAGCGTGTGACGTCACTTCCGGGTGACGCACACGCTGGGGTGGGGTTTCCCCCGGGCCCTGATTCCGCAGGAGCGGGAATCGGGGCTCGAAACCGGGGGGAATTCCGCCCCCCGGGGGGATTTGGGACCCCTATTTGACTGTATATGAACCTTGGCACACTGTGCCAGGCAATGTGAGCCACCCTGAGCCCGCTTGTGGGGAGGGTGGGTTATAAATACAACAAATAAATAAATAACAGAACATGTGGCCGGGAGGAGCTCTTGTGAGTCACTCACTGCTCACTTCTTCAGATACAGCTAGAATGGGAGTCCGCCTGTCCTATTTATTGGAAAGTGGGGGGGGGGGCAAAAGTGCCAGCAGGGCACGCAAAAAATAAAATAAACTGGCTGGATGGGAAGTCGAGAGGCCTGGGTGCTAAGTCAGGAGCCCCAGACCCATGATGACCCACTGTAGCTATGGGCCTGATAACAATAGCAGGTGTGATTGGATTAGGTGAGATATGCAGAGGGGGAATAGGTGTGGTGAAATCAGCATTGGTAATGAGATGGGAAACCTAGGTCTCGATTCAGTCCAGGCGGATGCATTGCCTTGAGCTTCGTCATCGACTGCAATTCAGCAATCTCTCTGGACTACTGGACTCTTGCTCTTTTCTGCTGTTTCATAACAATCATCGATGCTGTAGCCACATAGGAGCTGTGAAGACCACCAGGAATATCCCACACCTCTCCCTTGAAATTTGTTTCTTAGCTTTATAAAATGATGGTCATAGTTTCAAAAATATAAGGAGAAATAAGCAGGTGATCGTTCACCCAATTTGCAGAACTGTTCCCTGCCTCTGTTACTTTAGCCACCAAAGGCAAAGCCTGAGATCGCAGCAAGACAGGGTGGCCAACCTCCAGGTGTGACCAGGAGATCTCCTGCTGTTAGAGTGGATCTCCAAACAACCAAGCCCCCCTGGAGAAAATGGCCGCTTTGGAGGAGTCCATATACCCAGCTGAGGGTCCTCCCCTCCCTAAGCCCCACCCTCCCCAGGCTTCACCCCCCCAAAAAAAATCTCCAGATATTTCCCAGCTCAGAACTACCAGCCCTACCGAGCAAGGGGTGGATGGGTCAGAACGTGCAGTGCTGTGGCCTCCCCCCCTAATCATGGAAACCTCTGAGATGCAATGGGTTGCAAGACCCCGGGATTCAATGCAGCATCTTCCAAGAGGAAGAGGTCGGAATGCTGCCTCTCTGCCTGGAGAATATCTGATGTTCTCACATCACAACATGGGCCCCAATACGGCCAGGAGAAGCAGAAGCAGCAGCGGCAGCAGAAGGAGGAAGAGGAGGAGGAGCAGAGGTCATTTCGGGGGGATCGCGGGGGATCGCAGTTCCCCCGGGTGAGGTATGGGGGGCGGGGCACATGACGAAGCCCCGCCCCCTGCTTCCGGCCGCCCCGCTTCCGGCCTTCATTCAGCCAGGAGGAGGCAGGAGAAGAGGGAGGGTAAGTTGCTTCCTCCCTGCCTCTCTCCACCCCTGCCTGCCTGGGGCCAGGGAGGGCCTTCGCGGGGCTTCCTTGCACTCCCGCAGGCCTTGCAGGTCCACCACCGGGCCCCTCATGGGGCTCGGCAGTGGAGCTGCAAGGCTGGCGGCGGCGGCCAGGACCGTTGGAGGCGAGGGGTGTGGCCTTATGACACACTTCCGGTGATGTCAGGGGGTGTGCCTTATGACACACTTCCGGTGATGTCAGGGGGTGTGGCATATGCTAATGAGTTATGCTAATGAGTTCCCCTAGCTCTTTTTCTACGAAACGACCCCTGAGGAGGAGATTGGATTTATACCCCTCTCTTCATTACCTGAAGGAGTCTCAGAGCGGCTTACAATCCCTTCCCCTTCCCCTCCCTACGACAAACACCCTGTGAGGTAGGTGGGGCTGAGGAGGAGGAGGAGATTGGATTTATACCCCACTCTTCACTACGTGAAGGAGTCTCAGAGCAGCTTACAATCTCCTTTCCCTTCCCCTCCCCACAACAGACACCCTGTGAGATAGGTGGGGCTGAGAGGGCTCTTTCAAGAACTGCTCCTGAGAGAACAGCTCGGAAAAAGCCTGTAACTGACCCAAGGTCGCACCAGCAGCTGTGTGTGGAGGAGTGGGGAATCAAACCCGGTTCTCTCAGATTAGAGTACGTGACCCTAACCATTACACCATGTAAACTTTGAGAAAACCAGCATAAGGTTCACGGCCATGTAGGGAACTGGACTTGCGGTCTCCCACGAGGGTATGGTAACCTTCAAGGCCATGCTGCCGACACATCTTAGAGATCTCTTCCTCGGGGCAAGCAGAAGACACCAGACGGTTTGCCTGTCTCTCCGCATGCCGGTCAGTGGAGCTCCTGAAGTTGAAGCTGGGACTCGAGGGACAGCAGGGAGGGTGATTCCAGCAGCCTTCGGTCTGGTCTCGTCTCTGCATTCAGACTCTAATTAGCTCTCCCAACTGGGTGTCTGGCTGCTGCGGGCCAATGGCGGGTTTTTATCTTTCAAGTTCTCCCTGCCAAACAGACACCTGTCGTGCAAAAGTTCATCCGTCTGCTGTGCTGCTCCCTAGACGACAGGATGTGTCCTCTTTTGGTGAAGTGGTTAAGTGCGCGGACTCTAATCTGGGAGAACTGGGTTTGATTCCTCCACTTGCACCTGGCTGGATGACCTTGGGCAAGCCGTAGCTCTGATAAGAGCTGTCCTTGAAAAAGAGCCCCGCCTACCTCACAGGGTGTCTGTTGTGGGGAGGGGAAGGGGATGGAGTCTGTAAGCTGCTCTGAGACACCTTTGGGTAGTGAAGGGCGGGGTATAAATCCAACCTCTTCTTCTTCTTCTCTTTTTGGACTCTGTTCACTTGGGGGAATGGAAACGGAGCGATGGGCAGCAAGTAACGATAGGAGGACGTCGGAATAAAATGGCCGACTGGGGCTATGTTGGTCTTCCCCAGGGGTCATTTCGTAGAAAAAGAGGTGCAGGAGCTTATTAGCATAACCCATGCAGGGCTCTTTTTGTAGAAAAAGCCCAGCAGGAACTCATTAGCATAATAGGCCACACCCAACAACAGAAACTCATTAGCATATCCAGCCACACCCCTGACAGCACAGCCCATTAACACATTAGGCCGCACCCCCATGTTACTAGAAGTGTGCTCATCCAGCCACACCCACCTTTTGCTTCTTATTCTGTTTACCTTGTTTGTTGTCAAGACCCAGGGCCTTTTTTTGTAGCAGGAACTCCTTTGCATGTTAGGCCACACACCCCTAATGTAGCCAAT
>NW_015170908.1:898313-902204 GCF_001447785.1 Gekko japonicus | reverse complement strand
GGGAAAAAGCGGTGCAGTCTGAAATGGCAAACCGCTTCAGATCCAGCTCTTTACCGGAAGGGGAAAGCCATGTGTGAAATGGCAGCCCTATACCGGTTCACTTCAAAACGGATCATTACCGGCTTGAAACCGGGTGAAACTGGGTAATGTGAAATTCCCCAATGTGTGGTGGTAGTGGAAAGTGGCATCAAGTTCAGCCCTAGTTATGGTGACCTTCCAGGGTTTCTAAGGCAAGAGACGAACAGAGGTGGTTGGCCCTTGCCTGCCTCTGCGTAGCAACCCTGGACTTCCTTGGCGGTTTCCCATCCAAGTACTTGGTTTCCGAGATATGACAAGATTGGGCTAGACAATCCAGCCCCCCCCCAATCTTTTTATTTTTAAATAGCCGCTGATATTTTCGACAGTCGTTTCCATTCTCTGCTTTTCGTTGTGTCCGTTTTGTTCGTGGTGTTTTGCGTGCTGCGTGAAGGCTTTAATGCAGTGTTTATGCGCCTAAAAATGTGCAATGTATTATCCTGATTTATTGAGGCACAAACAATGTTGAAAAAAATGCATAGATCAGTGGCTGGAGGGGGGGGAGGTTTGCGATGCCGTTCCCTTCGGCTGCAGTCCCTCTGAGTAACAGCAGGGGTCCTCCTTGTCCTGGCAGGCTGTAGCAGAGCAGCTAAATTGGGCTGGAGGGTTGGGGGGGGGGAAGCTCCTACTGCCAAAGGCCTCCATTGCGGGGGGGGGGAAAGCAGATTGCACTCCCTCTAGCTGTGCTGCTCAACAGGCAAAGAAAAAGGAACGAAGGAGCTCAGGAACCAACCATGCAGTGCCAAAGTTGCGTGCATAGAGGAAGACGCTCCTGGGCACGAAAACAGAGAGGCAAAGGCAGTGACTTCTGCACTTCTAGGTCAGTGGCAGAGCACCTACTTAGCATAGACTTGGGCAGGGGTCCGCAACTTTTTTGAGACAGCGGGCACTTTTGGAAAGTTGACACAGGGTGGCGGGTGCACCCACGGAATGGCGGCCGTGGGGGCTCAAGCAACCACAAAATGCCAGGGGGTGAGGTTGTGCATTACTCTGATTGTAGCCCTTCAGCATTTCAGACAAAAGCTCTGTTGAACAGGAGAGATGTGGGTAAAGTATTTTCTTGCACACACACAAGTGTACGTATTGAGCTAGCTAAGAAACGCTCGCCTGGCAGTGTCTGCCGGGTCTCCAGTAGCCAATCGGAAGCTCTGCTGGCCTCACCCACTTTCAAAAAACACTTGGAAAGGTCAGGATGGGTGGCCGTGTTAGTCTGTCTGTAGCAGTAGAAAAGAGCAAGAGTCCAGGAGCACCACCTTAAAGACTAATAAAATATGAGGCAGGGTAGGAGCTTTCGTGAGTCACTGTATCTGAAGAAGTGTTGGGTATTACAAGTTGAAAACACTCAGTATAGCTGGGGTTAAATGTCTGTTTATGTTACTCACAGGAAGTCACATGTTTCTCATGTAACCAATGTTCTTTAGATGTAGGAAGCCCGGGAATTTTCTCCCTGATCCAGGAATTTGATTGGGACTAAAGTGTCAAGGTATATTACCATTTTATGGCTTCTCTTCCCGTCTTTGTTTGTTGCTCTGAAGAACAAGAAGAGTAGCCATAATCACTCTCTTCTAGTTTTGTCTTTGTTCTCTTCTAGTTTTGTCTTTGTAGTGTAAGGATGTAGCCGATTATGCTCTTTTGTTATTTTCATCTGTCCATCTGATACCCATGCTACAATTTAGTAAAAACTTTATATTTTAATCACACATGGACTCTCAGTCTGAATTATTTTACTCTGGCTCTGCTGGGCTATATTATCTCTGCTAAATACCATTTTTTCAATATCTCACTATCACCCAACAAGACGTGAGCAGTGACCCTGCCACATTTTTTTGTTAGTCTTTAAGGTGCTCCTGGACTCTTGCTCTTTTCTACTTGGCAAGGTGTCTGGGAGAACTATAGTATACCCGCGAGCACCACACTGGGTAGATTTTGATGCCAGGAAAAATGCCTGTTGTTAGAAACAGTGTAAGTGCACCCATTTCAATTAGAAACAGAAACGGCCGCCACAGCGACCAGCTCGGAGGCCGGCAACTGGAACCCTGTCAAACGAAGCTTGAATGAGCTGCTCTGCTGGACACAAACAGCTCGACACAACCTTGGGCAATAGCCAATTAAGGCAACCTGATCCAGATCTCACCTTGCCACTCCATCATGGGGGGTCGAGCGCGGTGAGTTCCCTTGGGGGCTTCGTTTGAGCCGAAGTTACCAGCGTGCCCAGTTTCAGACAGCAGCAAGTACAGGCGAATACCTTTTTCCCCCCCTCTGACCTGGGGAGCTGGAGTAGGTGCTAGGCGGTGTTGAACTAGAGGTTCTGACGCAAGGAAAGGCACCTTCAAGGGGGGGGGTCAAAGCAAGTGAGTTTCAAGTGGGGGACCCCAGTTGAGGGGGAGCAAGTCATATAATGTCTGAGCAAAGCAGGTACTGACTTACTTCTCCCTCCTAATTACCTTTCCAGCTTAGATGATCACAAGGTGAGAAAAGCTTTCACCTTGGCTAGATGCCCGGCCCTTCCCTCGGCTGTCCTTGAGGGGAGATGCAGGAAGATACCTCTCGACCAGAAACTCTGTCAATGTGATTTGTGGGAAGTCAACACTATTGAATACATGCTTAAAAAAAACAAAAGAAGAAGAACACATGCTTCTCAGGTGCCCGTAGTACAAGCTAGAGATGTGAAGGCCTGGAAAAAAACGGAAAAATTCGGGGGGGGGGGAAACGTTTTTTTCCCGTTTTTTTCCCTGAAGCTTTTTTGGTTTTTTCCCCGAAAAGTTGGAAAAATTGAAAAAAGAAAAGAAAAGAAAAAATGATTATGGAACGTTTTATTTTAACATGATGAATAAAATATTTTAAGACAAGGTGTTCAAATATTTTCCAAATCATTTCCAAAAAATATGTATGGTATCAGATTGATCTAATTTCTGTGCACTGAGGACAAGCAAGTCCTAGGTTACAAACTGAACTCTCCAATGCAAGAACAAGATGCATTTCTTCCTTTAGGAGGTGCTATTGTCAGAAGAAAATAAAAAGGTTTCAGTTTTGTTTTTCCATGTGGGTGGGTATTCTGTTTGTAATAATTGTTTGGATACACTATATTTTTAATATGCTAGTTGTGATCATTTCATGCCAAGTAAAAATGTCCATAGTCATATCTTATGTTCATAAAGTAACAGAATGACTTTCAGTCTGGAAAAGAAAAAAGAAGTGCTAATGTAGCATTTTTTCAATTTTTCCAAAAATTTCCATTTTTTCCTGGAAAGAAAATGTTTTTTTTTTCCAAGCTTCAAAATTTCCAGAAATTTTACATCTTTAGTACAAGCTCATTCAAGCCAAATATATCTTTGGAAAAGGAAATGCCTGGCCTGATGGACTCTCTGACTCTGTCAGTCACTAAAAGCCACGGGTCAAATGCAGCCCCGCAGCCTCGGGTGTGAAATTGACAAATAGTGTCGGGGCAAACGGCGGCTGTGCCGCGAGGCAGCTCTAGTGCGAAATCGCCCTTATTGTCAGATGATAATCTGACTGTCACCAAACCTGTAGCTAAATTCTGTGCAGCTCGTTACTGTGTCTGCAAAGAAAAGATTATGCAACCCCTCAAATCTTTTAGACCATTTTAAAAAATATTTGTATATTTGTATTTTAACAAATTGTTTATATCGGTTTCGAATGATGTTACCGATTTGCTGGCTTGGTGCCGTAACAAATAAAGAATGGAAATAAAATTGAGGGGGAACAGAATTGGACAGAGCAGTGGCCAATTGACTGATTGTTGATTTTTGACCCTTAAGGGTTAGCCTTCTAGATCATCTCCTCCGCTTGGCATCA
>NW_015170908.1:896936-898295 GCF_001447785.1 Gekko japonicus | reverse complement strand
CCCAACCCTCCCCAGACCCTACCTCCAAATCTCCAAGAATTTCCCAACCTGGAGTTGGCAACTCTACTTGTTTGTCCTGCAGAAATCAGCAAGAGGCACGCTTGGGATGATTTTGCATTTCACCTCCCTGCACGATTTTGATCTGGCTTCTTCCTTGTGCGAATCAAGCCCGTGATTTCTTGATCTGCAGGCCGTTTCCACCGAGTGGATTCCCCCCCCCCTGTAAAACGCACATGGCATTAAAAAATAAAATATCTCGGTGTACAACAGAAATGAATCTGCAAAACCCGGAGAAAAATTGGCACAAAACTCTAGACAAAAAAAAAAAGAAGAAGAAGCAAACGTTAAAAGAGATGCGACAGAACTGCTTTCTCTCTCTACCGGAGAAAGCTTCACAGGTGAACTCCCCCCAGGTGTTAAAAGCGCAGGAGCCAGGCCAGCGGGGGAAAAGGTGCCCATCCTAGATAAAAGCAGAAGCAGTGTTTGCTTCCCAGCAAAGAATCCCGGGCCTCAGCATGGCTAAACTGTTAATGGGGCCTCCAGCAAGGGAGAAGGAAAGCCCAGGGGGTGCGGAGGCCTGTTTGGGAAGATGCAAATCCCGTCTGCCCCAGGGGACCAACAAAAGGAATAAACCCCTCATAGGGAAATTAATAGAGCAGAAAATCCCAAATGGCGTGGCAGTAATTTTTCCCGTTTAAAGAGGGTCCCCTTGAGTTAAATTTGAAGCTGCGAGCGAGGTTCCCCGTCGGCAAATTGTTGTCTTGGCCGGCGGGGCCTCCACCAAAGTGGGGGGAAAGGACACGTGAACAAAGAGGGTTTCAGCTCTTGCCTAGGCTAGGCCTGTGGGAGTGGGGACCTCGTGGGAGTGGAGCAGGGCCTCAGCAGGGAAAGACATGAAAGGGATGGAGATGAAGCCCAGTGGATAATTAGCCAATGGGGGCGATTAGCAACTGTCCAGGTGTGGCCTCCCCAGATGGGTGGGGTGTGTGTGTTTGAGTGTTTGTACGAATGTGTGTGTGTGTGGGGGGGTGCTGCTTAGGGAATATGTGGAATACAAGAATGGGGCACATTCACACCTGGCAGCACAAAACATCCGTTGCAGCCAAGGAAGAAACTGGCCATCAATCACAATATGGGAAATAAATATACTTATTTTATTTATTTAGATATTTATGCCCCTCTTTTCTCCCCAATAGGGACCCAAAGTGGCCAGTTTGGAGTAGTGGGGTTTTTTTTGGTTTTTTTTTTTAAACAATTTTATTAGAAGATGAGTCAAATATACATAAACAAGATTACTGTTTAAACATTAATACGGACTTTAAGTGCAAATTCATTTAACACAATGCCATCTAATAACTT
>NW_015170908.1:880433-896851 GCF_001447785.1 Gekko japonicus | reverse complement strand
GTTGCAGCCAAGGAAGAAACTGGCCATCAATCACAATATGGGAAATAAATATACTTATTTTATTTATTTAGATATTTATACACCAGTTTGGTGTAGTGGTTAGGAGCGGGGACTCTGATCTGGGAGAACCGGGTTTGATTCCCCCACTCCTCCGCATGCAGCTGCTTGTGTGACCTTGGGTCGGTCACAAGTTTTCTCGGAGCTGTTCACTCAGGAGCAGTCCTCAAAAGAGCTCTCTTGGCCCCGCCTACCTCACAGTGTGTCTGTTGTGGGGAGGGGAAGGGAAAGGAGATTGTCAGCCGCTCTGAGACTCCTTCGGGAAGTGAAAGGCGGGGTATAAATCCAATCTCTTCTTCTTTTTATAAGGTCACTCTCCCTCCCCCACTGCTTCATATTATCCTCATGATAACAACCTTGTGGTTAGGGATGCCAACCTCCAGGTGGGGACTGGAGATCTCCTGGAATTACAACTCATCTCCAGGCTACAGAGATCTGTCCCCCTGGAGAGAATGGCTGCTTTGGAGGGTGGGTTCTATGGCACTGTGCCCCACTGAGGTCCCTGTCTTCCCCAGGCTCCATCCTGAAATCTCCAGGAGTTTCCTCTGGAGATGGCAACCCTACCTCTCTGTCCTCTGCCTGGGGCTGGGGGGGAGGGACTGGGCCACCCTACTTGTGTGGTGGGTTAGGCTGAAAGACAGGCCCAAGGTCACTCCTCAAACTTCCAAGGCAGAGTTGGGATCCGAACCTTGGTCTCCCGGATCCTAGTCTGGTGCTAACCACTCCATCATGCCGGTGAACTGATACCAAATGTGGTGTATTGGTTAGCGCAGGTTTTGGTCTAAATCCCCAATCACCCTTGAAGCTCGAGCCAGCATGGTGTCGTGGTTAAGAGCGATGAGTTCTAATCTGGAGAACCGGCCTCAATTCTGCACTCCTCCACAGGAAGCCAGCTGGATGACCTTCGGTCAGTCACAGCTCTTTCAGAGCTCTCTCAGGCCAAAAAAGTCTAGCTCGCCCCCTAGTGGCGCATAACACTAAAAGAGCTAGAACTTGAGACTGCCAGACAGGATCTCCTGGCTATACTACACGCAATGCCATACGATAATTATTATTGCCCCGGAAGCTCGGTGGGTAACCTTGGGTCCATCATGGTAGTGTATGGTTCCTTCAAGGCAATGCGTATGGTGCTCCATGTTCTCTACACAACAACCCTGTGAGGTAGGTCCGGGTGAAACAGAAATACTAGTAGTCCAGTGGCTAGGGTTTAAACCTTGGTCTCCCACTCCAACCTCTTCACTAGACTGCCTCTGCTGCCAAGCCAGCCTCCGAGTGTTGTGTGGATCAGATGGAGGAAGCAACCTCTACTGCCCTCAGCTCTGCGGACGAAGGATGGAATAAAAATGTGAGCAAAAAAACCTAACTTTTCCTCGTGACAGGCTCCTATGGGGAGCTCAAACGGGGAACATGACCGCGTCCCAGAACTGCCATCCCTTAACATTGCCTGAGGAGAAAGCAGGTGATGGCATACATTAGCGACCGGCTCAAACAAATGATCCTTTCATGTGGCAGACAGCTCTATTAGCTGCAGCCGAAGGAAGGTTGCAACCGGGCCAGCTGGCCCAGGAGCGGCAATAGCAACGCTTAGACACCAGGTGGAGCCAGTGACATAGGCTTGTGCCCCTAATACAGGGCAGCCCCCGGAAAGATCAGTTCAACTAAGCGAACTCCCTGACTGACGGGACGGTTCAGTTTTCAGCAGTTGCGGGCACACGGGATTTGCAGGCCTGCAGGAGACGGCTTGAATAGAAGGTCGGGGACTGCAGATGCTTTCAAAATGCTCCAGTTGGGATTTGGGAGGCCCAGATTCCGAAATCTTCTCTCCAAAGTCCCGTGCTGCTCGGCTTGTTCCTTTCCAAATTTTGTACAAAGCATTGGGCATGCGCCCAGGCCCGTAGCTATGGTGGGGCTTGGGGGGGCTCTGCCCCCTTTCTTAAAGGCATAGCCCCACAAGAATTTATCCTGTAAATGCTTTCCCCCATCATTTTAAAACTTTTTTTTAAAGGTGTGTGCTTTTTAAAGCAGAGTGTAGTGCTGTAGTTGACTGATTTCCACAATGAGCAAGAGGGTTGGCGTCGGTGACCGCTAGGATCCCTTCTCACTCTGTGTGAAGAAACTGGCCTCAGCATGCGCCCAGGCCCGTAGCTATGGTGGGGCTTGGGGGGGCTCTGCCCCCTTTCTTAAAGGCATAGCCCCACAAGAATTTATCCTGTAAATGCTTTCCCCCCATCATTTTAAAACTTTTTTAAAAAGGTGTGTGCTTTTTAAAGCAGAGTGTAGTGCTGTAGTTGACTGATTTCCACAATGAGCAAGAGGGTTGGCGTCGGTGACCGCTAGGATCCCTTCTCACTCTGTGTGAAGAAACTGGCCTCCTTTGAGAGAATTTTTCTGCCTCCTGATTATAGAAGTCATCACTCCCACCTGCCGGCTTGTTCTCAGAATTGTTGCTTAGGCTGGCAGAAGTGATTAACTTGCAGCAGCTGAGAACTGTCCTCTAAAGTGGCTGACAGCTCGCAGTTTAGAGATCTATCCTGATAACAGCTTTCTATTGATGAAATGGCTTTTCTTTCTGCACTGAGGACTTCAGCCCCACTAGAAAAAAAATTGCCCCACGAACCTCAAAATCCTGGTTATGGGCCTGCACGCACCATCTTGGTACATGCACTGTCCTGTGGCATTGTTGTGATAGGCAGGGGTCTTGTTGTAGAAAAAGAGCTGCCGGAGCTCATTAGCATAACTCATTAGCATAACTTATTTGCATATGCCACGCCCCCTGACATCACCGGAAGTGACAGAAGGCCACACCCCCTGACATCACCGGAAGTGTGTCAGAAGGCCCGGCTACTTACCCTCCTGCTTCATCCTCATTCCCAAACGGAATGAGGATCGAAGCAGAGGGCGGGGTAAAGAAGGGGCGGGGCTTCACCACGTGACCGCCCCACCCCCTAGAGGTTCTCTTCCGGAGCTCCATACCTGAGAGCTCCCCCCCGACTAGAGCCCTGAAGATAAATGAAATGAAGGGATCACTGCAAAAGCATCTTTATATGTTTGTGCATACCAACAGTATTACAGGGATCAGATGTGGAAGAAAAATCATACAGTCAAAATGGAAGCCGATGAAAATCATGCAAAACAATGCCAACGGGGGGGGGGGGACCAATTCATGCGACACTGGGGTCTCGAACTGCTGAACTACTGATCTTCCACAGCCTGCACTTCAGCAACTTAACCACTTGAGCCACCTCAGCTCCTTGTGATACTGACATGCAATGTGCAAATTGCACAGCTGTAGCGCTGGTGGCCACGTATACCATGCAGTTGCCGCAGCCAAGTATACATGTATATATGCTGTGAAGTCTCCATTGACTGATGACGACCCCATAGGATTTTCAAGGCAAGAGATGAACAGAGGAGGTTTGCCTTTGCCTGCCTCTGCAGAGCAACCCTGGGCTTTCTTGGCAGTTTCCCATCCGAATCTTAACCAGGGCTGACCCTGCTTAGCTTCCGAGGTCTGACAAGATCGGGCTAGTGTTATGCCTTGAGACTGGAACATTCCAGGACTGTTTCTACCGGAGACTGGCTGAGCTTGGAGTGCTAGAACAATAGCCCACCAGGACTCTGGAGGTGGCCAATGAGGAATTAATGGTTCTGACAATGGCCTATCATTGGTCGTTCTTTGGGGAAGTCGGTGGAGTTGCATGCAATTTAAACTGGGCTGTTGCCCTGGCTTTCGGCTTTTTGTTCTTAAAAGGTAAAGTAAAGGTTCCCTTGCTCGAAAGCCAGTCGAGTCCGACTCTAGGGTTGCGGTGCTCATCGCCGTTTCAAAGCCGAAGAGCCAGCACTGTCCGAAGACGTTTCCGTGGTCATGACTAAACACCAAGGTGCACAGAACGCTGTTACCTTCCCACCAAAGCGGTACCTATTTATCTACTTGCAATTTGTTGCTTTCGAACTGCTAGGTTGGCAGGAGCTGGAACTAGAGACGGGAGCTCACTCCGTCATGCGGCACACTCGGGTCTCGAACTGCTGAACTACCAACCTTCCACAGCCTGCAGTTCAGCGTCTTAACCACTTGAGCCACTGCAGCAGCTCCTTTTTTTGTTTCTGCACTAATAAAGGAGACCTGATCGCTAGGCTTGGGGTCACAGAACACTCCAGCTGATGGGCGGGCCACGTATGTGTGTGTGGGGGAGGGAAGTGGCCACTGGTGGTTGGGCTTGGGGGTAGACTGGAGATGACATAAAAATAATGACAGCCCCATCAGAACAAAACAATCTGCCTCACAGGCCACAAAATCCTGGCTGTGGGCCTGCTTGGCTGGTACCAGGAAAGGTCTTGGTGGACGCCGTAATGCCCCGTGGGCGCCACATTGGGGACTGCTACTCTAACCACCGCAACGATCCTCTTAAGGACTAGTAGCTTTATAATACGAGGTTCTCTCTCTCTCTCTCCCTCTCTCTCCTGCTGAGGATGGAGACGCAGTTAGCACAAAACATCGAGGCGTCTGAAGGAAGAGACCCCCATGAGAACTGAGGAGGGGGTACTGGAACAAGGAAAGGGACCAAAAGAGAGAGTGAAGGCAAAGTCAAGGGGAAAGAAGAAAGGCAGGAAAGGGGGAAAGAGAGGGCAAGGGGGGGGGGAAGAAATCCCCTGCAACGGCTGCTGCAGCAGGCTCTTTTGAAGGCATTCATCTCCGGCTCCCCCTGGAAATTGCGCCTGGCGTCTTTAAGGCCCAGCTGCCAAGCAAAGGAAAGAGCTGTCTCCCGCCGTGTGTGCGTGTCAGTCAGAGAAGTCCCTGGCTAATTGCCGTGTTGTGACAGCGGTGGCGTGTAAAGGGCTGTCCGTGTGAGGAAGAGTGTGCTCCCGGGGGAGGCTGGCATCATTGCGCGCCTGTTACGGCTCCCCCCCCCACCCCCCGGCCTGGAGTCGGAGGCAGAGAGGGAGAGCCAGGCGCACAGGGGAGAGGAGGGCCGGAGGAGAGCTAAAGGGAAGCTCTGTCGGGCCCCGACTCTGGTTTTGCAAGTGCTGCGGCCTCCAGCAGGTTAAGGCGCTGCCACTCCATCCTCTCCTCCCTGCCACTGTAGTTAGGGATACTTCCAATGCTCCCTCTAAGGTGTGGAGTCGTGTGAGCAAAAATCCTACTTTGTGAGCTCCTGGCATTAAAGTTGTGAGCGGGCAATTTGGCTACTGCATAAATCAGTTTGCTCTGGAGCCATCTGTCCTGAGCCAAGACAAAAATGTGTGAGCCAGAGGTTAAAAAACTGTGAGCTAGCTCACACTAACTCAGCTTAGAGGGAACCCTGGATACTTCTGAAACTATCCTTGGGTGAATTCCCACCCCCACCTCCAGAGTTCTGGATTCTCTTGTTTTTTTAAAAAATAATTAATTAATATACTTTATTGTCATTGTACATAGTACAACGAAATTAAGATGCAATCATTTCGTTGATCTACAACAATATTCATATACACTCACATAACCATTCACAACTATCTCATTACTCCCTTCAGGTTCACATAGCAACTTAAAACCGCTAATGTCACCCAAATTCCAATTTCATACAGCATTTAAGGCAGTAATAGCTCTCGAATAAAAACTATTTTTTAATCTGTTTGTCCTTGTTTTAATTGTCCTATATCTTCTGCCCGAAAGCAGCAGTTCAAACAGGGAATGTCCAGGGTGTGACAAATCCTGCAGAATGTTCTTTGCTTTTTTCAAACATCGAGAACTATTTCCTGTTTCCGAGGGCAGAACCGATGCATCGCAAACCCTCCAGTCGTTTTTTTTGTTTCTTATGAAACATGGGTGGTGTGACAGCAGGGGTCCCACTTTCTTTCCCCTGATTTATATTTTATTAATTTTTAACAGTTTTCAATACAAACATTGCACTGTCATACCATACAGGGAGATACAAATTGTCAGCAACGTCAAGGAAGTATAGTAACATATTGAAACATAACGGAAGCGAAGGGTTTTATGCATCTATTCGTATAACTTATCGAATCAAAACTCTACATCTTTACCCGAATATGAATCAAAAGCCAAGGTCAGCAGCCATTTGAGGCATTTCGCTCTGAGATTAAGGCCAGATTGTGGAGAAATTGGATTATGTAGAAGGTTGAGAGAGATGTGCCAGATTGTTTGTTATTTTTGCCATGACATACAGATTCCATATTTTTTGGTGCCATTGTGCGAGGGTAGGAGATTTGGGAGACTTCCAATTCAGTGCTATGGTATTTTGGGCAGCGGGGGTCCCACTTAACTGTATACCTTATCTGTATAGTGCAATATGTGGGAACAGCCCCATCTCATCCAATCTCAGAAGGAGGAGAAGGAGGAGAAGGAGGAGAAGGAGGAGAAGGAGGAGATTGGATTTATACCCTGCCCTTCACTACCCAAAGGAGTCTCAGAGCAGCTTACAATCTCCTTTTCCTTCCCATCCCACAACAGACACCCTGTGAGGTAAGTGGGGCTGAGAGAGCTCTAAGAGAACTGCTCGTCAGAGAACAGCTCTGAGAGAACTGTGACTGACACAAGGTCACCCAGCAGCTGCAAGTGGAGGAGTGGGGAATCAAACCCGGTTCTCCCAGATTAGAGTCCATGCTCCTAACCACTACACCAAACTGGCCGCACCACCCACTTGTCCCCCGATACTCAAGCCACCTTGCGAGACCACACCCAGTCCGGAAAAAATCACACGCTAATACAGAACTTGTAACTGACCCTAGGTCACACCAGCAGCTGCATGCAGAGGAGTAGGGAATCAAACCCAGTTCTCCCAGGTTAGAGTCCATGCTCTTAACCACTACACCAAACTGGAAGCTAAGCAGGGTCAGTACTTGGAAGGGAGACCACCAAGGAAGACTCTGCAGAGGAAGGTGCTAACAAAACACCTCTGCTTATCACTTGCCTTGAAAGCCCCTGGCTGGGGTCACTTTACACACTCACACCGTACAATATCTCTCACCTTCCCTCTAAGAAACTCAGAATGTCCTGCATATTTTCCTTATCCTTTTTTATCCTCACAACAACCCTGTGAGGTGAGTTTGGCTGGGACTGGCCCAGTGTTACCCCCACAAGCTCCACAATGGCATGAGGATTTAAATGAAGGCCTCAGAATGCCAACAGAGGAGTCCCCAACCTTTTTGAGCCTGTGGGCACATTTGGAATTCTGAGTTGGCATGGTGGCCGCAGCAACAAAATGGCTACCACAAAATGACTGAGGCAGCAAGCAGAGCCAGCCACAAAACCATTGTCACAGCTTAACCCCAGGG
Source organism: Gekko japonicus (assembly GCF_001447785.1). Classification (NCBI taxonomy): domain Eukaryota; kingdom Metazoa; phylum Chordata; class Lepidosauria; order Squamata; family Gekkonidae; genus Gekko; species Gekko japonicus. The sequence continues at coordinate 889,519 of NW_015170908.1, read as the reverse complement.
ACACACTCTTATAATTCCTTCAAATCATGCATTAACACATCTGGTTGCTCAGCGTTACTCATGTAACATTGATGGAATGCTGCCGAAAAAGCAGGTTTCATGTGATCTCGCGTGATGAGTCAATCAATACACTTTAGGTGCCGTGTTTATCCATGTACTTTTGTACTCGTGAGCGTTGCCAAATCCCCACCCCAAAACTTGGCGTGACGGAACGAACCGTCGTGTCCTCCTTCTTTTCGTGTGCTGTTTACCGAGGGACTTATTGGTATAACAATACACAAAAGAAAATAATCCGATTGGATTTCTCAATATTTTAATGAGCACTGGTAAGGGGAAAGATGCAGGCAAACTATCCTTTTGGTAGAGCCAGTTTGGTGTAGTGGTCAAGTGCGCAGACTCTAATCTGGGAGAACCAGGTTTGATTCCCCACTCCTCCACTTGCAGCTGCTGGATGACCTTGGGCAAGCCATCATTTATTTATATATTTGTAGTATTTTTATCTTGCCCTCCCTGCGAGCGGGCTCAGGGCGGCTTACAATGCTTAGCACCAGTACCAAGTACACATAAAACAGTTAAAATCAATTAAAACAATAAATTCAGTTTCAATTAAAGTGCTCACAGTGTCCAGATGGCATACCGTACAGTATGGCATCCAAATACCCAGCTCAGCGGTCTCCCAACATGCTAGCCTAGTATGGCCAGCCCGACATCACCGATGTTAATAGCAGGGCTTTTTTTGTAGAAAAAGCCCAGCAGGAACTCATTCACATAATAGGCCACACCCAACAGCAGAAACCAATTAGCATATTAGGCCACACCTCTGACAGCACAGCTCGTTAGCATATTAGGCCACACCTCACATGTTACCAGAAGTCTGCTCATCCAGCCACACCCACCTTTTGCTTCTTATTCTGTTTACCCAGGGCCTTTTTTGTAGCAGGAACTCCTTTGCATGTTAGGCCACACACCCCTAATGTAGCCAATCCTAATGAGTTTCTGCTGTTGGGCGTGACCTATTATGCTAATGAGTTCCTGCTGGGCGTGGCCAACTCGGGAGCCAGCCGGAACTCCGTTCCTGTGCGTTCCTGCCCCAAAATAGCCCTGGTTAATAGTGAGTGCTGATGATAGTGGTGGGCGGTTCCTAATTGAAGGCCTGGTGGAAGAGCTCCGTCTCGCAGGCCCTGCGGAATTGCAAAAGATCCCGCAGGGCCCTGATCTCCGGGAGCTCATTCTACCAGTAAGGAGCTGCCACAGAAAAGGCTCTGGCCCTGGTGACAGCAAGTCTGGCCTCCTTGGGGCCTGGGATGACTAGTCGATGTTGCGACCCCGACTGTAGTGCTCTCTGGGGTAAGTATGGGAAAGGCGGTTACCTCAGGTATGTCAGGCCCTGGCCATATAGGGCTTTAAAGGTAAGTACCAGCACCTTGAAGCAAATCCGGTATGCTATTGGCAGCCAGTGCAGAGCCTTCAGCACAGGTCGGATGTGCTTCCGTCTAGGGACACACATCAACAGCCTGGCCGCGGCATTCTGCACAAGCTGCAGCTTCCAGATTTGGGACAAGGGTAGCCCCATGTAGAGAGCGTTGCAGTAGTCTAATCTTGAGGTGACCACCGCGTGGATCACTGTAGCCAGGTCGTTGAGCTCGAGGTAGGGGGCCGGCTGCCGAACCTGTCGAAGATGGTAGAAGGCCGACTTAGCAGTGGCTGCCACCTGGGCCTCCATCATCAAGGATGGATCCAGGAGCACTCCCAAGCTCCTAACCCCTGATGCTGGCACCAATGGTGCCCCATTGAAGGCCGGGAGCGGGAGCCCCAACCCCGAACCGCCCCAACCCCGAACCGCCTCAACTCAGGCACAGGACCTCCATCTTCGCCGGATTTAGCTTCAGCCAACTCAGCCTGAGCCAACCAGCCACAGCGTGCAATGCCTGGTCCAGATCTTCCAGTCTGGAGCCCGACCAGCCGCCCAACATCAGATAGAGCTGCATGTCATCAGCGTACTGATGACACCCCAGCCCATGCCTCTGGGCTATCTGGGCAAGGGGGCGCATATAGATGTTAAAGAGCATTGGGGAGAGCACCACACCCTGAGGCACTCCGCACTCAAGCATGTGTCACCGGGACTGCTGTTCCCCTAGCGCAGTGACGGCGAACCTTTTAGAGACCGAGTGCCCAAACTGTGACCCAGAACCCACTTATTGATCGCAAAGTGCCAACACGGCAATTTAACCTGAATACTGAGGTTTTACTTTAGAAAAAACAACTCATACGTTAACTTAAGATGATCCAAACAAAGTAAGGAAAGCAATCCCAAATGCTTTCATTGACTTAAAATTATTTGGCAGAGAATTCAACACCTTAACGATGGTCTGGGCCTGGCTGGGGCGATGGCACGTGTGCCCACAGAGAGGGCTCTGAGTGCCACCCCTGGCACCCGTGCCATAGGTTCGCCACCACTGCCCTAGCACCACCCTTTGTCCCCAACCTCGGAGAAAGGAAGCAAGCCATCGGAAGGCTAGCCCCTGTATCCCCAGGTTGGCAAGGCGGCGGGTCAGCAGCCGGAGGTCGACCGTGTCAAACACGGCCAACAGCAGAACTGCCATGCCGCCTCGATCCAGATGTCTCCGGAGGTCGTCAGTAAGGGTGACCAGAGCTGTCTCCATCCCGTATCCTGGGTGGGAGTCAGACTGGAAAGGATCTAATACGGAAGCGTCATCCAGAAAGCTCTGCAGCTGTATCGCCACCGCCCTCTCAATTAATTTTCCCAAGTAGGGCAAATTGGAAACTGGCCAGTAGTTAGCCAAATCGGCTAGAACCAAGGATGGTTTTTTCAAGAGAGGGCAAACAATCGCATCCTTGAGTGCCCCCGGGAACGGTCCCTCCCCGGGGGACTTGTTGATAATCTCCCTTAGGGCACCTTGAAACCCCTCGTGGCCAGCTTTAATCAGCTAGGAGGGGCACGGATCAAGATTGCATGTGGTTGGGCGTACACTCATGAGCAATCTGTCGACTTCCTCCAGAGCCATAGTTCTGTCAGTGCTTTTCTTGAAAAACAGCAGTTTCTGTCAGAGCTCTCTCAGCCCCACCTACCTCACAGGGTGTCTGTTGTGGGGAGGGGAAGGAAAAGGAGTTTGTAAGACCCCAAGTGAAGGGCGGGGTATAAATCCAATCTCCTCCTCCTCCTTCTCCTCCTTCTTCCTGAAAGCTGCAGAAACGGCAGGATTCTTTGTTTGGTATGTTTGCCATGTTTTATCATTCTGGACTTGTGCATCGCTCTATAGAATAGGGAAAGGGAGATACAAATGAGCCAAAGGACATGAATCGGTGACTATGCCATTTCCAGAACTGATTTTAGAAATTAAATTTCTGGAACTCTTAAGGGGCGGGACGCCAGGCCGAGGAATCCCACGAAAAAATTAAAATTGGCGGAAGACGGGCCTCTGTTTCATCCCTGCTTGTAAAACGATTACAGCAAAGAAGCATTGCTCGGCTTCTTACCACCGTGCACGATCCCCAGTTCCTCGCCTCTTGTCCTTGCACCCGGAGAAAGGCTGGTCCGACCACCTCGGGCCCCCTCCGAAGCCTCCTCCTGTCTGTCTTCAGGCTGAGTGGAGTCCCAGCCGCGGAGACATCCTGCCCGCACGGAAGGCTGAGGGCGAAGAGGCCCTGCACAGCGGGGGGCATTGATCTGTTTGCATGTTTCCGTGACAAGGTTTTCGTGCCTGGCTGGCGTGTGGATGGATTCCATTCCCTCCTTGTCACCTCGGTTCAGGCTCAGGCGGCAGCGATAGCGTGCCTGGATCCCTGAGAGTCAGAAGCAGCTGATGCCCGGGCCGGGAGAGGGGGGGGGAAGGGGGAGGCGGAGAGCAGGCTGCCCTGGCATGAAAGGCTGTTTCGGGCATCCCAGAGGGCGACAGAGTAACACAGGCGCGGGGGGCTCAATTGAGCATGAGATGTCCCTGCCTTCTTGGGAGGTTTTCTCTTTTTTTAAGCCCATGGCTGGATTCGGCTTGGGTTGCCATCTTTTGAACCGTCCCCCCCTTTAGCTGTTCTTTTAACAGCTGTTTGATCTGCAGCAATTAGGAGGGCGAGCTCCATGCCAGCCAAAGCTTTTCTGGGCTGCTTTCTGAATAGTAAAGCCGTTTAATGGGCACCGTCCTCTTAAAGGCACAGAAGCCAGCCTACCTGGAGGTTTGAGGCCCAGCTGGTAACAGAGGTGTTCCGCCAGGCTTTTAAAGGCCCAATCTGCATCCAGCATTTGCTCTGCCGTTTTACCAAACCCACACTGGGACAGGAAGAGATGTGGCTCAAAGCCACAGTCAGTTGAGGGCAGCAATGGGAGGTTAAGACTGGCGCCCTCTCTCTCTCCTTTCCTTCTGTCGCCCCCACATACCCGTCCTTGCCCTGCCTTGTGGGACAGTGTTGGGTGTTACAAGTCAAAACACTTCAGTATTTACAGGGTTAATGATGTTTGTCAGAGCTTTTTTTGTGGAAAAAGCCCAGCAGGAACTCATTCGCATAATAGGCCACACCCAACAACAGAAACCTATTAGCATATTAGGCCACACCCCTGACAGCACAGCTCATTGGCATATTAGGCCACACCCCATGTTGCCAGGAGTGTGCTCATCCAGCCACACCCACCTTTTGCTTCTTATTCTGTTTACCTTGTTTGTTGTCAAAACCCAGGGCTTTTTTGTAGCAAGAACGCCTTTGCATGTTAGGCCACACACCCCTGATGTAGCCAATCCTAATGAGTTTCTGCCATTGGGTGTGGTCTATTATGCTAATGAGTTCCAGCTGGGTGTGGCCAACTTGGGAGTCAGCCAGAACTCCATTCCTGTGCGTTCCTGCCCAAAAATAGCCCTGATGTTTGTTAAGTCACATGTTTGTTTGTAACCAATCTGTTTAGACAATAGAATGCCCGGGAACCTTGGAGCTAACTTGCAAGTCTGATTGGAAACCAAGGTGTCAAGTATTTAACATACTGGCTTCTCCTCCCGTTCTTTGTTCTGACTGAGGAGGAGACGCCATTCAGCTCTTCCTGTTATACCTTTTAGCTGTAAGGATGTAGACATATTAGCTCTTTGTTATTTTATATCCTGTGTACCTTTTCCCCATGTTAGCTTTATAGTAAACTCTTATATTTTAAAACACACCATGGACTCAGTCTCTTAATACTTTGCTGACTTACTCAAAAAGAATCCCAACATAGGTTATGGGCCCAGTCCGCTCCTATCTGCGCAGAGCTGACCATGTGTGTATGAGATTACTTAGAAACTTTTAAGAATAGCACAGCTGATTTTTTAAACGTTTTCTGGATTAAGTGGGAGCAGTCCCAACAGACAGCGATGTGGCCGGCAGTGGAGGATTACTTATCGCCATCGTGATAGGCTCTAATCTGATGTTTATTATCCGTCATTTTAATTATATATTAATGGCATTTCAAAATGTGTATAGTGTTGTCAATCTGCAGGGTGGTGGTTCATGAGTTTAATAAAATCAATAAATAAAATAAGTAAATAAACTGCTTGGAACGGGGTGGCAGGCAGAAGAGAAGGCCCCAAAGTGGAGCATTTGTTTATTTTATTTTATTATTTATTTAAATCATTTAGACCCCGCCTTTTACCCCAGTGGGGACCCAAAGCCACTTACATGATTGTGGTGGTTAAGAGTGGTGGACTCTAACCTGGGAGAACCGGGTTTGATTCCCCACTCCTCCACATGCGGCTGCTGGTGTGACCCTGGGGCAGTCACAAGTTCTCTCAGAGCTGTTCTCTCAAGAGCAGTCCTCGAGAGAGAGCTCTCTCAGGCCCACCTACCTCCCAGGGTGTCTGTTGTGGGGAGGGGAAAGGAAAGGAGATTGCAAGCGGCTCTGATACTCCTTTGGGTACTGAAGGGTGGGTAGCCAAAGAATGGCAACCCCTAGACTATTATGGGCCTTGAACAGTGGCTGATCCCAGCTCCCAGTTGAGTACACAGAAGGTCAACACAGCAATAAAAGAAGCAGATAAAACCTGCTGAAGAGTGTCTGCTCTCCTGAAATCCACTTGCCAACACCAGGCGCGCCAAGGATTTTAGCCCCTGATAAGGGTGTGATCTCATGTGTGAGCACAATTAATGCACAATTAAGGAGTGTCAATATAACCTGGTGTCGAAGGTCTCTCTCCGTAGTGCAGTTTGCAAACAATGAGACGGCTTACGAGCACTTAGGCTGGGAAGGGTTTTCCTTTGTCTGCCTCTTCTTATCAGCGTCGGGCATGCGGGCGATATCAGATGGAGGGTAAAAATTCAAGAGGCAGTCGGGACAAAAGGATAGGGTTGCCACCTTCCAGGTGGCACGTGGAGATCTCCTGCTATTACAGCTGATCTCCAGACGACCGAGATCAGTCCCCCTGGCGGAAGAGGCAGCTTCCAAGTGTGGACTTTATGGCTTCACAGCTCTGCTGAGCTCCCTCCATTGCACAAAAACTGCCCTCCCCGGGCGACACCTCCCCACCTCAATGAATTTCCCAAATTGGATGTTGGCAACCATAGAGAGGAGACTTGTTTTCCTGAGAGGGCTGGCAAGCGTGGCCTGGCAACCAGCGAGAGTTGGTGGTGCAAGGCGGTGACTTTGGCTTTGGGTGGGCAATCACCAACCGGGGTGCAATAATGTCACTTTCAGTGCAACCCAAACGTGATATCATCACGCTGAGGATGACTTTTGAGCAGACACCCCAAACTCTATGGTTTAGCCACTGAGTGTTGGGAGAACACTAGCACGCTACTTGGCATGATGACACCCCTTCCAGGTCACACTGGAAGCAACATGATTGTGCCAGGGATGCTAATTGCGCACCAACTTGGAGCTTACCAGGCGCTGTCCTTTATACAGTTTATAGCTCTGGTACCTGGAGCTGCGGTGGCTCAAGTGGTTAAGACGCTGAACTGCAGGCTGTGGAAGGTCAGTAGTTCAGCAGTTCGAGACCCGGGTGCCGCATGACGGAGTGAGCTCCCGTCTCCAGTTCCAGCTCCTGCCAACCTAGCAGTTTGAAAGCAAGAAATTGCAAGTAGATAAATAGGTACCACTTCAGTGGGAAGGTAACAGCGTTCCGTGCGCCTTGGTGTTTAGTCATGCCGGCCACATGACCACGGAAACGTCTACGGACAGCGCTGGCTCTTCGGTTTTGAAACGGAGATGAGCACCTCAACCCTAGAGTCGGATTCGACTGGCTTTCGAGCAAGGGAACCTTTACCTTTTACCTGGCATTATGTTTTACGGCACACATGGCCCAGCCTAACAAAGTGACATTTATGTCAGTTTTGACCCTCATAACAAATGAGTTTGACACCTCTGCTCCAAATGGTGCCCTGCTTGGCACTTGGCCACAGCAGTTGCAAAAGGTGAATCTTAAGCTATCAGAGACACTCCTTCTTGCGATGAGGCTGAGGCCAATAAAGCCGGGCTGTAGTCTAGGACGTCCTCTGTCCCACCTCTCCTTTGGCCAGTTTTCCAGCTTTACCCTCCCCCCCCCTTTCCGGCTGCCAACCAGGCAGGATGTCACATCAAAGCGAGAGCGTGCGTTCCTGCCCGTTTGAAGTTCATCGCTCACAGTTGGTATTCCGAGCGTGGTGCCCGCTTCTCCGCTCCCACAACAAGTCCTCATTGCCTCGCTGTTAAATTATCGGAGACACCCGGACCCAACAGTTTTCATCTTTTATTCATGATCTTCTGCCCAGGCAAAAGTGTTAAAAATCTAGAACCGGGTGGGTGGGGAGACAGAACAGGACATTTCACAAGTGTAGATTTCATCTAGTGTCGATAGGCACACACAAAGGCAACGGTCAGACAGCCCTTTGGGGTTAAGGTGGCACAAGCCACAAGGTGGACGTCTCAGGGTTAAGCGTGAGAACATTGGCCTGTGTTTCCTGACCCTTGCTCTAAACTGGGAAGTGATCCGTGGGTGGGTGGGGGGAATCAGTGGTTGATTACCGCTTCTTCCACACAATGGATTCCCTGCCCAGTGCTTTTTGCTCACATGTAGTTCGAGGGTCACAACTGAGAAGTGCTTTTGTGAACAGGAGAAAAAAGGACACAGATTAACTATTAATCAAATTAACAGCTGCTTTTGATAGTGATACATGGAAGCCCAATTTCCACTTCGCGGATAAAGAGCAAGAGGCCAGTAGCGCCTTAAAGACTAACACAATTGGTGGCAGGGTAGGACCTTTTGTGAGCCACTACTCACTTAAGGTTGATGGATTTCCATCAGTCACGGCTCACTTCTTCAGATACTTCAGGGTTGGTGGATGTCCATTCTGTATGTCTAAATGTGGTGCCTTCCAATGCTTCCTCTAAGCTGTGGCAGCTTGTGAGCGAAAATTCTACTTTGTGAGCTACTGGCATTAAAGCTGTGAGCGAGCGATTTTGGCTGCTGCGTAAATTAGTTTGCTCTGGAGCCCTCCTTCCGGAGCTAACGCAGATATGTGTGATCAAGAAGGGTGACCCTGTGAGTCTGTCTGTAGCAGCAGAAAAAGAGCAAGCGTCTGGACGCACAATTCGCGGCCGAGTAGGAGCTTTTGTGAGTCACTGCTCAGTTCTTCAGGTCAGGCTGTCTCTGGGATGTGCCCCATGCTAGGGTTGCCGAGTCCCCTTTGACCACTGGTGGGGGATGGGGGACGTAAGGTTGCCAGATCCAGATTGGGAAACTCCTGGAGATTCAGGGATAGAACCTGGGAAAGACAGAGACCTCAGCGGAGTTCTGTGCCATGGTGTCCACCCTCCAAAGCATCTTCTGCAGGGGATCTGCTCGCTACAGTCTGGACATGAGCTATATTTCCCAGGGGTCCCCAGGTCCCACCTGGAGGCTGGCACCCCTAACGCCATCAGAAGTTGATGGAGACTCCTATCATTGAAAGAGCTTCCATAAACTTGGGCACAGGAAATTAGTTCTAGCCAGGGGTCGTTTCGTAGAAAAAGAGGTGCAGGAGCTCATTAGCATAATTCATTAGCATAATGAGGAGGGAGAGCTTGTACCTGAATAAAACTTGGTCTTAAAGGTACCACTGGACTGTTTTGGATTGCTAGCTATTGAGGGGGGGGG
>NW_015170908.1:875114-880360 GCF_001447785.1 Gekko japonicus | reverse complement strand
GGGGGGCTCTGCAACTTACCTGGCTGCTTCTTGCTCCTCAAGGCCCGAGTGAGGGGTGCTGGGAGCATGGGGTGGGGCTTGTTGCATGTGCCCACCCCCTGGGCTCCTTACTGCCGGATCTCCGCTCCTGTGCGCTCCCTCAGGAAATGACCCCTGCGCCTAGCCTAGTTTTCTCCTAGATGTGCTAGTTTTCTAGTTGCAGGGAAGGGAGGGGGCAGCGGTCTGTGACACCCGCTGCCACTCAGTGGGGTAGTAGCGGGGAAAATGAGCCAAATGGTTCTTGGCCAAAGAGAAAAGGGCAGCTTCGGCTCTGTAAACCTGGGCAGAGGTTACTCGCAAAAGAGAGCTACCTCTTTGCAGATTCCCACACGCAGCGCATGCCTACTGAAATCCAGGATTCCCAAATTCACCATAGTTGAAAGAAACCACAGTTATGTGTTCTGATTGGTTTATTTATTCAGAAATGTGTATTTTTCCCCCTCCCCAGTGGAGGCCCCAGGCAGCAACAACCCTATAAGGTAGTTTAGTCAGAGAGAACGTGACTGGTCCAAGGTCACCCAGCAAGATTCCTCGGCAGAGTTTGAATTCGGACTCGGGTCTCGCTAAGAGTCTGACTAAAATATCATTTATCTGAACTGGAGCTGCTCCTTCGGAGGAAGGAATCACGACTGGCTGTGGAGCAGCGGTGACGTGCAAGGGAACTTTGACAAGGGAAAGGTGACTGAGTGAAACTTTCCCAGCTCAACTCTCTCTTCTGAAGAAGGGGGTCTATTGCATAAGGGTGACCTATTGTGCCTTTAGCTAATACATAGAGCCCCAGAGGGGATTGTCCCATAGAAATCTCCATGACTGGCGATCTCAAGCAGACTTTCACGACAATGGAAACACGATAATGGAACCATTCTGGCTTCAGGGAATAAGAGGAGGCCAGGCAATTAGGGGAGCAGTGGCACAGGGGGTTTACCCTCTGGTTACAAGTAACATCTGAGCTGAACAGGACTGCTGTCAGTTCTAGCCCCGCGCTGGTGTGAGCTACCAGCCTTGTCCCCAGCTCGCCGTCCACCCAGCGGTTCGAAAGCTTCGGCGAGTAGATAAAATGGGTACCACTCCTTAGAGAGGGTGGGCATACCACCACCACCCCGTGGGGGAGGTATTAGCCGGCAAACGGAATGTTCGGCTCGCAAGATCAAAAGCCTAGAAGATCTCTTCGGCATTAAAGAAGCCTGTAATGGGCCGTTCCAGCCAGGCGGTGGCAGTATGGAGCTGCGACCCGAAGAGTCCTGGAGAGGAAGAGCTGACATCATCCAGCCAAGCCAAGTCGAAAAATGCCATCCGGATCACATCTGAGTTGCGACTGAACAAATCCCCGTTGGCTGCAAAACGTGTGCTATGTAAAGATTATATCTGTTGTCCTCCCTTACCCCTATAAAGCATTGTTAGTCCCTTGTGAAATGCGTAACTGTAAATCGCTCAGAGCCAGCAGCTCTGCAAGGATTGAGCGATCAATAAATTGAAAGATTATTATTATTAGGTCTGCCATCTCAGGGTTGGCAAATTCCTGGAGATTTGGGGGTGGACCATGTGGAGGGGAAACTTTGGTGAGGGGAGGGGCCTCAGCAGGGCCTCATCCCATAGAACCCACCCTCCAAAGCAGCCATCTTCTCAAGAGGAACTTGTCATCTGGAGATCAGTTGTGGTCAGGGCCCTTTTTTCTGGGGGGAACGCGCCGGAGCAGAGTTCCGGAACCCCTTTGGCAAAATTCTTTTAAAAATGTTTAAAAGTTTGTGAGTTTTCAGTAAACCGATGGAAAACTTCATTTCCCTCTGGAGAGTTCCGGCACCTCTTTCCCCAAAAAAAGCCCTGGTTGTTGTAATTCTGGGAGATCTCCAGGCCCCACCTGGAGTTTATCCTACAGTGAACCCAGGAGCCAAAAGACAATGAGAATAAGGAGGCGGAGGTAGGCAGTGAATGGAAGAGTTTTATTTTCTGAGGACAGGACGAGAAAGAGCCGCACAGGAGAGTCGCCCCACGGCAGCCCGGCAATAACCCCCATCTCATCCCTACAAACAAGCACCGTTCTGGGGAGCTACGTCTGTCCAGCAGCCTCTTCTCCCCACGCCCACCCTCTTCCTCCCTCTCCCTACGAGTCGCTACCAAACTGGCTCCCTTGCTGTGCTTGCCGTGCCAGCCCCGGGTTCCAGAGAGAGCCCTGGTCATTTGCCGAAGGCCAGCCGAGTCGTCCCCTCCGCTAACTGGAGATAAGTTCTAAAACAATGTATTGCATTTCTCCCCACCCCAGTTAAAAATAGACCTTCCATAGGAAGAAGAAGAAGAAGAAGAAAAGACGCTGCTGTACAACCGTAGCGAAGAAGTGAGGTGGTATCATTTGCCCTGCAGAGATGGCCAAATCCAGCCGCGATTATTGCATTCAGATCATGGCTCTCGTTCCCCTTCCAGGTTCTGGCGAGTCTCCGCCCCCACCCGCCCGCAAATCATCTCAAATGGACTGTAGGAAGCTGCCGGATCAGACCACTGGCCACCTGGTCCAGCACGGTAGGTCACAGAGGTTTACTCCAGTTCGACACATGTTCCATAGATGCTGCTGCCTTAGACTGAGTCAGACTATTGGTCCCTCAAGGTCAGTATTGTCTACTCAGACTGGCAGGAGCTCTCCAGGGTACCAGGGAAAGCTGATTCACATGGGCCCATTCTGCAGCGAGCATCCACTCCGCTGTTTGACCAAGCCCACATTGGAACAAAAATCCCCCTCTCCATTGCATGCCACTTTCACTGTCTTTGATTGTCGGGTTTTATGGTAGCCTCCACACTGCATGCTGGTTTCACTTCCTTTGATCTCTCGGTTTTATGGTATTGTCTGCATAGATTTATGGCCAGTTGATGGCCATTCCAGGGTGACTCTGCAGTCAGTACAGTGTTGGCCCCGGGTATTTGAATGTAGTTTAAGCCACATCTTTTTCTGTTTTGCTAGATGCAGAATGGGCCATCACCTCCTGCCTGGTCCTTTTAACTGGAGATGCCGGGATTTGAACCTGGGACCTTCTGCATGCCGAGGAGAGGCTCTTCCACTGAGCCACACCCCCTCCCCTACTACTAGTTTTACTATCTGACATCCATTCACATGGGCAATTTATGGCACCACATCCTGCTCACTGGAGGTTTCCATCCAGCCCTTGAGCTAACCTTTTTTTCTAGCACATTGGTTCGCCACATTGCAACATAAGCAAGTGAGCCAATGCTGCCCCCAAACTGCCAAGGGACTTAACCCCATGAAGAGAGGCAGTGTTGGACGGAAGACACAATCTAGGTCTCTGTTCACAGCAGCAGCAGCAGCACAGGCTTGCCCACATGGAAACATGAAGGTTGACAACTGTTTAAATGGGTCCCTCTAGCTGTCTCTTTCAACATCAGTTTGGTCTGCAGGTAACGTCATCAAACTCCATGCTGTGAGCTGCTTCAACGGCCCATTTCTGCAAACTGAAATGCCCGTACTTCCCCCCCCCCCCCCCCCCGGGAAGTTGGCAACCGTTGTAAACATGGCTGAGCTGGAAGTGACAGGCAACTTGCAAATGGGTCAAGTCCCTGCTGTGGCCCTCGGACTGAAAAATGTCCTTTCATGGGAGAAGGCACAGATTGCACCTGGGCCCTTTGACCTGCAAGGCATGTGCTCTCCGTTGACCTGTGGCCTCACTCAGTCCTCCAGCAGGCAGCAACCTGAGGCAGGTCCCTGGCACCACTTGCTCACCCGCATGTGTGGGGAACCACCGAGGCCAGGAACAAGAAGGCCCCACCACCAAGTGAGAACCCCGAACTTAGGTGAAGTCCCAGATGTGGGTCCCAGACTGAAAAACGCGCCCGCTCCCACCTCCCTGAATCAAGCATCGGTCCTTCTGCATGCAGATCATGCGCTCTACCACTATGCTGTGGCCTCACCCTGTTCTGGGAATGTGCATATATCCTTATTCCAAGGAGCTCACTGAGGAGACGGACCTACCTTAACATTTCCCTTTCTCATCTGGGCAGGAGAATGTGCCAGGGAGACGTTTTTGCTCATTACATTAAAAAAAGAAAAGAAATGGGAATAAATTTGAACCATGGTAGAAAATCCTATTTACAGGGAAGGTTGTGAGGAAGCCGGAGTCTCCTTCCTGCTCTATTTGTCTCCTGCTTTTCCCTCCTCAGTCCCCATCCCCCCCCACCAAGAAGAACTGGATTGCTCACACCCCAATACTTTGTTCGGAACCAGACTCCTATGACGTCCCCATCAACCACCTCCCTCCGCAATATAAAACCAGGAAGACTGCAATCCTTCCTCCTGGCTTAGCCGGACGAAGCCAAGCAGGAGGAGGCGTGTCCGACTCTGATTCTGGAAGAACGGCAAATGTGCACATGGCACACAGAGACTGCTTGGGCGAAGGTCTTGGCTTTGAGCAGCAGTGGAAGAACAGACTGTGTGTGGTTTTTTCCCCCAGGCCTGGGCTGGAACTAGCCCTTAGCCTGCCGTGGCCACCCAGGTGGAGCATCTCAGGAGGATGGCGGTGGTGGTGTTGGTGGTGGTAAGCTGGAATCTAGGAAACCTGAGTTTGTGGCCTGAAATCCTGAGCGCGTGGCCCACCCTTCAGGGTGCGAACTGCTGGTGGAGTCTAGGGGTGGCGGGCTTGGCAAGGTTCTCCGCTTCCAAGGGAATCTGAACTGTCCTGGAGAACAGAAGAGGAACTGGCAGTCGTGTCTCTCTGCCCTCGTGGGTTCTGGCGAGACCATGCCCCACCGTCCCCCGCAAGGGAGGATTGTTTAAAGTGCTCCTCAGAGCACAAGCATCTATTGCAATGAAACGGACAGCCCTTGAAGGGCCTTTAAGAACCCTGATTGTCCTTCTCTGTCCCAGAAGTCTTAGGCCCATCACGCGTGGTGGAGGTGAGCCTAGCCGTGGTCCTTCGTTAACTTCCCTCAGTGGCAAATCACATCCGAGCTGGCCTGTATGATACAGAGACCGCAGGGGCCCGGGGAGTCCTCCTCAAAGGGTGGGCTGGTGGACTTCAGTGCAGTCCCTTCTTGCCTTCTCCAGGCAGCAGACCGTCTTGTGTGTCCATCCAGCTGGAATCCCCTGGCTTCCACCATCGACCCAGCAGTGGGCGCCTGGCCACCACTTCGTGAGGCCTTCTTCTCGGTAGGGGTGGCCAGTGGGAGCCAACTGAGGGTGCAAAGAAGGCAGTGTTGGAGCTCAGACG
>NW_015170908.1:873782-874821 GCF_001447785.1 Gekko japonicus | reverse complement strand
TAGCTATTGGGGGGGGGTAACGTGCAGATCTGTCATCACAGAGGAGGGAGAGCTTGTACCTGAATAAAACCTGGTCTTAAAGGTACCACTGGACTATTTTGGATTGGGGAGCCGGGGGGGGAGGGCTCTGCAACTTACCTGGCTGCTTCTTGCTCTGACTGAGGGCTGCTGGGAGCAGGGGGTGGGGCTTGTTGCATGTGCCTGCCCCCCTGGGCTCTTTACTGCCAGAGCTCTGCTCCTGTGCGCTCCTGCAGGAAATGACCCCTGCTGTGAGGTAGGTGGGGTGGAGAGAGCTCCTTCGAGGACTGCTGTTGAGAGGACAGCTCTGAGAGAACTTGTGGCTGACTCAAGGTCACTCCAGCAGCTGCATGTGGAGGAGTGGGGAATCAAACCCGGTTCTCCCAGATTTGGGTCCGTCCTCCTAACCACTACACCAAACTGGCTCTCAGTCTCTGTAGCATATAAACCACTACACCAAACTGGGAGGAAAACGCAGCGTCAAGGAGGATCAAAGAAGACCCAAAGGTTAAGGCTGAGGGGGGGGGAGGCATCCTGAAATTATTTTCAGCTCCCCCCATTGTGATGATTTGGGGGGTCAATCAAACTATGATGAAAATGTTTATCCTGTGTGTTGGTTGCCCCTTGTCAAGGAAAGGGCAGTTCAGGCTCTGCTTGCTGCATTCAAGACGTGGTGGGGTGGGCCCGTGGCTCAGGCCCAGAGTTTCTGCTTCGGGTGCAGAAGGTCCCAGTTTCAATCCCCGGCATGTCCAGTTGAATGATAGCTGGGTCCAGAAAGGACCTCTGCTGAGACCCTGGAGCGCAGCTGCAAGTCCCAGTAGACAATACTGACCTCGAGAGACCAACCGTGAAGCAACTTCATCCTCTGCTACAGCCAGTTCTTAAGAGGTGGTCTTCAACAATACGGACAATGTCCTCCGATTGCGTTGAACTCAGTCGATTTTGTAGACTGCCAGGGCCGGCTCACCCACAAGGCAAACTAGGCATTCGCCTAGAGCGCTGGGCCCTGGATGGGGCAGTG
>NW_015170908.1:858817-873642 GCF_001447785.1 Gekko japonicus | reverse complement strand
TGGTCCATCAAGGTCAGTATTATCTATTCAGACTGACAGCAGCTCTCTAACGTCCCCTATTACCTGATCCCTTTTTAAACTGGAGATGCCAGGGACTAAGCCTGGTGCCTTTTTACATGCCAAGCAGATGCTCTGTCACTGAGCCACGGGCCCTGCCAATTGCAGAAGTCTCTATCAACGCTTTCCTCAAACACCCCAGTGATTTTTTTTTACCCTCCAACTAAGCAGAGATCTGAGATCAGAGGGGCTGCAGAAATATGTCCAGAAGCAAGGCAAGAGCGCCTGATCATCTGGGCCCCTTTCGGACCAGTCATGGCACAGAAACTTACTCGATATTCATTTGCATCACCATCCCCAGGGACGTGTAGCCAGCCAAGGCAAAGTTCTCCTGGTATCTCCCCAGCCGAATGGAGTCCAGCCAGTCTTCGACGGAACTGCAGCTGGTGAAGTCGATGCAGGCTCGCTCTGAGATGGTTTGGGTGAACCTGGAAGCGGTGGACAGATTGCATTCTGTTTTGTCTATGTGTGGCAATGGCAAAGAAGGAAATTAAATTACACGTGGGCAAAGGATGGGGAGGGAGGGCACAAGATACTATCGGGTACAGCCCTGACCTGGATAACCCGGGCAAGCCCGACCTCGTCAGATCTCGGAAGCTAAGCAGGGCCGACATAAGAACATAAGAGATGCCAATGTTGGATCAGGCCAGTGGCCCAGCCAGTCCAACACTCTGTATCACACAGTGGCCAGAAATACCAGGTGCCATCAGGAGGTCCACCAGTGGGGCCAGGACATTAGAAGCCCTCCCACTGTTGACCCCCCCAAGCACCAAGATGACAGAGCATCACTTGCCCCAGAGCCCCTATCTATACCTTGTGGCTGATAGCCACTGATGGACCTCTGCTCCATATGCTTATCTAATTCCCTTTTGACCCTGGCAAGTATTTGGATGGGAGACCTCCAGAGAATACCAGGGCCTGGGAGGCCAGAGGCAGGCCATCAAGCTACCTCTCTGAACATCCTCTGTGCCCCAGTAGGAGTCGCCAGAGGTTGCCATGACGTCCAGCCTCAGGCACACACACACACAAATGCAAAAATGCACACACACAAAAAGGGAAGAAGATCTTAGATAGGGGGTTCCATAGCCTCTGGGCATTTCAGCCATCCCCTTACACAATATGGGTCAACTCATGAGAAACAGGTGGTCTGGATTCACAACCAGTATCATTCTGGCAGGTAGACCCATTCATTGCTTTTTCTGAGATGGCTGCTTGGATCAATGCCAGGATAATGATGGGCAGTAACAGGCTCCAGCTGGGAAGCTCACAAGCAGACTGGCAGGCAGAGGTGGGCCGATTTTCTTCACTCCGGTCTTTTAAGGGGCCCTGGGTATGCACTTCCCCTACCATCCATTCCTCCCGAATTCTGGATTTCGTTCAGAGAATTTTCGTCACATAATTGGGTTCCTCACAGTTGACCACACTCTTCAGTTCCTTTGGATTTTTGCCCTCTTTGCTACCATCTGGACGTGCGCGCGCGCGCATTTTCTAAATGCCTTTTTATTCATTAAAGTATGCATCCTTTGCCTTTCGCTGAAGGTCTCTTAGAAACACAAAACACCGGGTTGCAGAATGGATCAAAAGAACACAATCCCATCAGCACATTTACCCTGTGTCAAGAGTCTGCGTTGATTTTCTGATGTGTGCATGTACTCCTGATCGCTGGTGAAACACCACACCAAAAGAATCGTGTACAGCCACCCCATGTTGCTGCTGCTTCTTCTTTTTTTTTGCAATGTTTTACCAAGGCACATTGACATTTCTATATTTTAAAGGGGGCAGAATTCCATGAATGAATTGAAGGAAACGGAAAGCAGCGACAGATGGCAGGTATACAAATTTAGAAAATAAAAATGGGGTAATGGAGGATTTCGAATTCAACAGTTCCATTTTGGAAACAAGATCAGGTAACTTTGATTGGGAGGAGAATTTGGATGAGCAGAATTTGGGGAGCGCTGCTATTTGGAAGACAGCTCTCCTCTTGCCCCAACAGCAAATCTCCACTCTGTTAGAGACCACATACCGGTTAACCGTAGACGTACACTTCAGGTTCTGCGGGATGCGTATCAGCTTATCCAGGACGCCCACGATCTGGGAGAAGCGTGGCCTGTCATTGCGGTCCTTCTGCCAGCAATCCAGCATGAGTTGGTGCAGGGCCGTGGGGCAGCCCATGGGAGCCGGCAGCCGATAGCCCTCCTCCACAGACTGAATGACCTACAAAGGAGAATGGGCCAAGACAAGCGTTACCGTGTGGGGTCAGATCACCAAGTCAATCTCACTTTCAGTATTCGTTCTTCTGACACTGGCCATATAGATGCCCATGAGAAGCCTACAACATGAGATGGGTTATGAAGACCCCACTGGTTGCGTTGCAAACTCCTATATAGCCTCCATATTTTTTTCTAATTTGTGGAAGGACCTGCTACTAGCAGGGGTCATTTCCTGCAGGAACGCACAGGAGCAGAGCTCCGGCAGTAAAGAGCCCAGGGGGCGGGCACATGCAACAAGCCCCACCCCCTGCTCCCAACAGCCCTCAGTCAGAGCAAGAAGCAGCCAGGTAAGCTGCACAGCCCCCCACCACCCATCCAAAACAGTCCAGTGGCACCTTTAAGACCAAGTCTTATTCAGGTAGAAGCTCTCCCTCCTCTGCAAGGGCATTTTGGCATGTCTCTGTGGTTTTTTTTTTACCATAGAGATTTGAAACAGTTCCTAAACCGTCACTCAGCAGTAACCCCATATCCTCCCCAAACTCCACTCTCCCCAGACATCACTTTCCAAATCTCCCAGCATTTGCTGAGGCCATGCTGCGAATCCTAATCATAGGAGGATGCATTTTGTGATGCTCCCCCACACGGCAGCCATTTTAGGGCGGCAACCCATGGCCTGTTCTTAGAACATCACAAGTTCTCGCAAATTCTGTGGAACAGAAGACCCCCTGTACTAGAGAGATAGCTGAGGTATACTTCTCTATTAATAGGGCCATGGGCAGACTGCTCTCCCTTCCTTATTGTGCTTCCCAAGCACGGATTTTGAGCAAACTCTCTTTTCTTAAACACTGAGCAGGCACAGCTGTCGTTCTCACATCCCGGTTGGTCATGTTCCAGTAAGGCCGCTCCCCATAGGCCAGGACCTCCCACATGACCACGCCGAAGCTCCAGACATCGCTGGCTGAGGAGAACTTTCGATATGTGATGGCTTCAGGCGCAGTCCACCGAATGGGGATCTTCCCACCCTGAAACACAAAGCGCAGGGCAATGAATGTGTGAGGTATTCTCCATCCAAATACACAGCAGGCGGCAGCAGCCCGATTAACCAACCATGCCCGGATCCAACACCTGCTGAAATCCCTTCTCCCTCCAGCTTCCAACTGAATTGATAAATCCATCAGAGGGAGGACAGAAAGCGGTCGGATACCCCTTGGCCATGCCTGGACACAGATCCAGTTGAGAGCACGCCTCCCTCCAGTACCTCTGGTTTATTAGTCATTTTAAAATCTCGACCATTTTGAGAGACCACTTTTGTTGGAAAGCGCTGTCACCCGACCTGATAGTTAAGCGCTCAGCTTGCGGATAACAAAAAAAAAATAATGCAAAAGGGCAAGGCAGAAATCGGAGGGATGTCTCTGCTCACCCAGGGAAACCCATTGCTTTGGAAAGAAAACATTACGTTCCCCTTTCACTCTTACAGTGGGGGGGGGACCCTAAATCCTAGGGGAAATGTAGACTGCACATACATAATACATCACCAGAGAATCCCAGTGGACAAAGCTCAGGCATAGTTTCCCCACTGGCTGTCAGGCAGGCTTCTTTCTACAACCCAGCAGCATGAGTTGGGGGGGGGTGCAGCAAAGGGACTCCCCTCTTCTATTTCACTTCCGCCTCCTCTTTTACCTCCGAGCCACTGATGAATCTAGAAAGCCACTTCCTTCCCCTTGGTTATGGGGAGCCACGGTTCTCCAACTGATCCTTGGAGCTTCCCCTGTCCGAGAAACAGCAACCACGGAGAATCCCTCACAGGGCAAAGGCTTGGAGGGGCAGACGGAGGAGGTAACCCTGCTCCTTCCTCAGCCTGCCTCTCTGAGTCTCAGCTCAGTGACAGCAATTTGTTTGCGGTTTTCTTCCAGGGGTCATTTCGTAGAAAAAGAGCTAGGGGAACTCATTAGCATAACTCATTAGCATATGCCACACCCCCTGACATCAGGGGCCTGGCGGGACACCTGCAAGGCCAGCGGGAGTGTGAGGAAGCCCCGCCAAGGCCCTCCCTGGGCCCAGGCAGGCAGGGGTGGGGAGAGGCGGGGAGGAAGCAACTTACCCTCCCTCTTCTCCTGCCTCCTCCTGGCTGAATGAGGGCTGGAAGCGGGGTGGCCGGAAGCAGGGGGCGGGGCTTCCTCATGTGCCCCGCCCCCTGCACCTCACCCGGGGGAACTGCGTTCCCCCTCGATCCCCCCCGAAATGACCTCTGTTTTCTTCAGATGGGAGAGGCACCGAGGAAAGGCTGAGGAATTTCAGAGATTATGGAACATTGGTGGGTTATCCCTACTTCCATGATTCCTAAGAAATAACGTTGTTGTAGTAGTAGTAAGCAAGACTCTATACCAGGGCTATAGGCAGGATTTTTTTTTACTTTGGGGGCACCCCCGCACCCCTAGGCTGTGTCAGGAGCAATGAGAGAGTAAAAGTTTTTAAAAGAGTGATGACAGAGAGAAGAAGAGAAGAAGAGATTGGATTTACACCCCGCCCTTCACTACTCAAGGGAGTCTCAGAGCGGCTTACAAACTCCTTTCCCTTCCCCTTGGAATCAAACCCGGTTCTCCCAGATTAGAGTCCGCGCACTTAACCACTACACCAAACTGGCTCTCCAGTTTGAGAGAGAGAGAGAAGTGAGAGAGAGAAGTGACAGGCAAGGGTGCCAGCAGGCAGGGCAGGGCGATGGCACAGCACGGCAAGGCCGTGGTGTGCGTGAAAAATAAACTAAAATAAACCAGCTGGATGGGGAGTTGGGAGGGTTGGGAGGTACGTTGTGGGGCCTGGCCCCAAGATGCCTCCCTGTAGCTACGGGCAATGTTCCCTCTAAGCTGTGGAGTCTTGTGAGCAAAAATTCTACTTTGTGACCTACTGGCATTAAAGTTGTGAGCAAGCGATTTGGCTACTGCATAAATTAGTTTGCTCTGGAGCCCTCCTTCCTGAGCCAAGACAGAAATCTGTGAGCTGGAGGCTAAAAAACTGTGAGCTAGCTCACACCAACTCAGCTTAGAGGGAATACTGGCTACGGGCCTGCTTTATACAAAGGAAGACCAAGTGTGGCCGCCATCTTGTTTCCCCGGCCTGCAAGGCAGCAGTCCACTGTGCCCTTAAGGTGACATTACCGTCGTCGTGTAAGCCGCATCCGGATCGTTCTCCAGGACTCGCGACAGGCCGAAATCCGACACTTTGCAGACCAGATTTCCGTTGACGAGGATGTTGCGGGCTGCCAAATCCCGGTGCACGTAGCCGAGGTCCGACAGGTAGCACATGCCAGCGCTGATGCCCCTCAGCATGACAACCAGCTGGAGGACTGTGAATTGCCCGTCATGTTTCTGGAAAGAGACCAGCCCATTGTTTTGTTTTGTTTTTAATCTGCGACATTTCACTGGGCATTTCAGGCACGTAACGCAGCAGCCCTCAGGTAAGGCTATTCTGTGAGGATGTATGCAGATCTACAGAACTAGGATCATTAGCCGGCTGGGGAAGTCCACTCACAGCAGTCTGGGCACACGTAGGACCTGCTTCTCTAGATTAAGATCACTGGAAATGCATTCTGTCTTTCAGGAACAGCCATACTTGTGCAGTACCGATTGGCCTGTACTTGTGTCAGTCACATAGCCACTCCCTTCACCTTTTCGCAGCAGTTTTTAAAGTGTAAAAAAAAAAAT
Organism: Gekko japonicus; assembly: GCF_001447785.1. Taxonomy (NCBI): domain Eukaryota; kingdom Metazoa; phylum Chordata; class Lepidosauria; order Squamata; family Gekkonidae; genus Gekko; species Gekko japonicus. The sequence goes on along the minus strand of NW_015170908.1, from coordinate 867,674 downwards.
TCCTCTATTGAATAATCAAGGGCTGAACAAACATCTGAGCAGATAAACTTGCAAGATGCTTTAAAGTGAACAGCCAATTGGAAGCACGGGGGGGGGGGATAATGACGAAAAAGGAGGAGGAGATTGGAATTCTACCCTGCCCTTCACTCTGAGGGTCTGGTCACACTGACGTTTAGTGCGGGATTCGCTGCTGATCCCTCCCGCATTAAAGGTTCCTGTCTACATAGGCAAACCCGCCTCCTGCACAGAAGCCGGCAGAGTCCCGCAGTTTCCGCACTTTTATCTGCGTTTTTTTGACACCCGTTGGGACAGGTGTTTTCCGATATTTAGCGCTTTGTATCCAGGGTTTTGGTATCTGGACAGCAATCCGCCGTGACTGTGCTACCCTCCCCCCTGGGTTTTTTTTTTGTGTGTGTGTTTCCGGTTTTAGTTATGCGCTTGTGCAAACAGGCGCTAGCTTTTATTTTGGTCTTTTTAAAACGAAACACGCTAACGAAGGAGTAAGCCCCACTGAGCTGACTGCATTCCACTGCACTCCGTTGGCTGCCTTGCAAGCAAGCGGCTCTCGTCTCGCCCCCTCCTCCTCCCCCCGTTCATTTTGCCGCTGATATCTGACACACAAGCTGCCAGGCGGCAGCAGCAGCAGCAGCAGGGGAGGTGAAGCCGGGGAGGGGAGGCGAGGCGGCAAAGGCGGCTCTGGTTCCTGGTTACTCTCCCGCTTACTCATTGCTGGGAGGTGGGGGGGCGCAGCGGACTGAGCGCCCCTCTCAAGTTACTTCCAGTGCCGACAGAGAAAACTGTCAGTACAACACACTGGACGCCGTTTAAGAACAACTGCTGCCCCCCCCCCTCCTCGGTCTAGCTCTCCCTTCCCGAGTTTCCTCCTTCCCTTCTGCATAGAAAGCCAGGAGTCTTCGACTGTTGACAGGAGGAATTAATTTTAATTAGTTTGTATGTACGCCCAAGCGCATGGAAAGACAAGCGCATGTGCAGGTTTTTTAAAAACAAATACCCGCGCCGCCGCGAGGACGGCGCGGTGTGTGAACACTAAATCGCGCGAGTGAAGCGGAAGACAGAGGGACCGTCTGACCACCTCCAAGCGATATAGAATGTCCCGGATATAAGAACTGCGGGACAACTAGCGCGGTAAGAGGTTCGTGTGACCAGACCCTGAGTCTCAGAGTGGTTTACAATCTCCTTTCCCTCCCCCCCCCACAACAGACACCCTGTGAGGTAGGTGGGGCTGAGAGAGCTCTTTCGAAGACTGCTCTCGAGAGACCAGCTCTGAGAGAACTTGTGAGTGACCCAAGGTCACACCAGCAGCTGCCTGTGGAGGAATGGGGAGTCAAACCCGGTTCTCCCAGATTAAAGCCCGTGCTCCTAACCACTACACCAAACTGGCTCTGAGAGGGTGATAGATTAAAAGGGTGTCCTGTGCCCTTTGAGGAGAGATGGTGGAAGGCAGCAGAGCACCTCCTCCGGAGGATGAAGCAGCTACCTGCTTCTACTCATTGATACATCTACGCAGAGCCTGAGATTACCCAGCCTGTGTGGGACTGGACATAAAGGTGCCAGCTATAGGTCCCTTGACAGTTCCTTGACCCTCCAGGCACCATATCACCCCATCCCTCGCCTGCTTGAATATCTGAATCCCTTTGCTTGCAACAGCCTTGCTGGCGGGGCTCTGAGAAGTAATTTTGAGAGGGGGGGAATGGGAGGAGCCAATGCGGGGAGTACAGCATATTCAGCTCTTCCCTCCCACTCATTTCCCACTGGATGTGAATCCAACATGGCCGCTGCAGACCAGACCGATGAGCAGGAAGCCCCTTTGTCCTCCTGACTCCTCTCCTTCTCCCTCCCCCGGGGATTTAGATCCTCAGAGATGCAGTCCCCCAAGGTGCCTACATCCAATGCTAAGGGCCTTTAGAACGACATTTTCCAGAGCGTATCTACATGCCTTGAATGCTGCCGCAACGTTACCCAAGGCACTGGGGGAGAGGAAGAAGGCAAGGAAAGAGGCAGAGGGGCTCTTTTCTCTCCCACTGATTGCCTGGCTGGCTGCAGTGACACCAGCCAGGTAAAGGTGGGTTTGGTGAGGTTGGTGGGTGGGTCCGCAGGGAGATTGGAGAAGCAGTGGGTGGGATCCTCGGGGGTGGGTATGGGGCTTAGGGTTTCCAGTTTTGGCTCGGGAAATTCCTGGAGATTTGGGGGAGGGGGTGGAACCTGGAAAGGCAAGGTTTGGGGAGGAACCTCAGCAGGGCATGACTCCATAAAGCAGGGGTGTCGAACTCATTTGTTATGAAGGCCAGATCTGACACAAATGTCCCTTTCTTGGGCCAGGCCATGTGTGCCATACAATGTAATGCCAGGTACTGGAGATATAAACTTTAAAAGGAACACAGGCAAACTCAATTCATGATATTGTTTTTACTCAAAATACTAACAAAAGCAATTGATTCCTAGCAGTGAATGCAATTGATTTACTGGGGAGCCCACAACCCCCCCCAAATGTATTTAATCATATGCGAGGCTAGACTTTTCCTCCAAGGGATACCATAAAAGGGGGAGTACCTTGTATTTCCATACATACCAGTTGCTTGTGGGCCAGGTAAGAGCCCGGACGGGCCGGTTCTGGCCAACGGGCCTTATGTTTGATACCCCTGCCATAAAGTCTACCCTCCAAAGCAGCCATTTCCTCCAGTGAAACTGAACTCTGTCATCTGAAGAATAGCTGTAATTCTGAGAGACCTCCAGGTCCCACCTGGAGGCTGGCAACTCTGGGGGCTCTCCAAAAAGAAAAGCAGTTGAGCCCTATTCCAAACTGAGCTGAGGGAGTGAGCCTATGGTCCTTTCCACACTAGACCTTAAATCCTGGTTCGAACCTGTCCCTGAACTTACATTCTACACTACACGCAAGTTCACCCTGGTAATTATCTCGGGGTATTTGTACATTCTACACTACACGCGAGTTCACCCTGGTAATTATCTCGGGGTATTTGTACATTCTACACTACACGCGAGTTCACCCCGGTAACTATCTCGGGGTATTTGTACATTCTACACTACACTCGAGTTCACCCCGGTAACTATCTCGGGGTATTTGTACATTCTACACTACACTCAAGTTCACCCCGGTAATTATCTCAGGGTAATTTTTGTTTCCACATTGCATTGACGTCACCCCAGTTTTGCCCCACACTTGTCCCGGGATAAACAGATGCTATTATAACCAGGGATAAATGCAAGGTATTGTGTCGAGCTGAACTCTGATAAAATCAGGGACGAGATCCAAGTGTAAAAAGGACCTATGGCTGCGGTCACACGGAGCATTAGCCACGCTACAGAGACGGAAGATAGGTGGATTTTCCTGGCGCTATCACACCGCAACATCTGGGAAGCGTAGAGCTCCCGTGGCTAACCCGAGGCTTACCGCTGAAGATGCGCCGTAAAAAACTAGTACCTCCGAGGTACTAGTTTCCAGAAACCGCGGGGCAAGGGCGGGCGTCTGATCGTGGCATCCGGCGCCCGCCCATGTCCCATGGCAAAAAGTCCCCCCCCCAAGTCTCCACAGGATGCGCACAAGCACCCAACGGCGCATGTGCACACTTTGGTTTTTAAAAACCCACAACGGCAGCGGCACCTAGCCATTGCTGCTGTGATCGTGCCACACAGCTTCTTTGCTGCGCCACAGGATTGTCGTATGATTGGCACCTCCCCCCAAACCACGGGATGTCGGCTGGACGTATGATCCGGCGGCCGCGCGGTAGTTCGCTCTGGGGCAAACAGCCACGCCCCCCCCTGCGATATCCAGCCTATGTTTAGTTTCTGGGGAGGGGGGGAGGGGAAACCCATCTTTAACTTACAGCTGTCCGTCAAAAGACAAAGACACTCAGGAAATTCCAGCCACTGCTTTTACCTGCCCCCACCAGACTACATCAGTCCCTCAGCCCCAAGCCATGCATATGAATAAGAAGGAGGGTTTCTACCCGAAGAAAAGAATCCAGCGAGCCGTTCTCCATGTACTCGGTAACAATCATGACTAATTTGCCTGCAAGAAACAAGAGAGGCCACATTAACAGCGAGGTCACTTTGAGGCGAGACTCTCTCAGCAGTCTTCAGAGGCGGAGGACAGGGTGGACGGCACGGGGACCTTGCGAGAGCCCCTGTCTGCCCCATGGCAGCCGGAGAACGAGGATGAACAAAAAGGCCGTCTTGTCTCAGATTGGCAGCCAGGAGCTGGGCAGCTGTCGGTCACCTTATGAAGCCAGTCTCATTTACCCCCAACGCTATTGGCATGCCATCGCCATTCCGCTTTCCATCAGGACGGGTGACCACGGCTATTTTTGTCCTTCCAATGGCCCTGGTGAATGCTAATGCCCCCCCTCCCCATGACAGCAGCCACGATCCCGGGTGCGGAAAGCGTCGGACCCCGCGAGCCAGATGCCCACGCGTGGCCACGGGATCAAGCGGGATAAAGGCCGGGGTGCTTCTTTGTTTTGCCCCCTTTTCATCTCCACCAAATGACCGGCTGCAGAGAAGCAAGGCTGGAATAAATGGCTCGTTTTTGCTAATGATGTCAATTAGGGAAATGAGGACAGCAGCCAGGGACAAGCTGTCTCGACTTCACACACACTCCCTTCTGCTTGATCTTTTGGAAACCAGGAGCGGCATCCGAAAGACAGAGGCTGTTTTTGCTCCTCTGGCCTAGTGCAACCTGTCCCCCCTGAGCCTGACTTACATGGCTTTGGCGGGACCAGGTTTTTAGGTATGAGGTTGTACCTTAGTAGGTGGGTGAGGTCCGGTCAACGCCAGATAAGTCCCGCTCATCAGTTCCATGGCAACAATTGCCACTCTGCCCAATGGCTGAGGTCCACCTATTCCATGTTCTGGACCAATCTGCACTGCGATTGGACAAGGCCCAAGGATGAAGGGGGCGGAAGGAGGGGCCGTGGCTCAGTGATAGAGCATCGGCTAGGCATGCAGAAGGTCCCAGGTTCAGTCCCTGGCGTCGCCAGTTAAAAGGACCAGGCAGTAGGTGATAAGGACATAAGAACATAAGAGATGCCAATGTTGGATCAGGCCAAAGGCCCATCCAGTCCAACACTCTGTATCACACAGTGGGGAGAAATACCAGGTGCCATCAGGAGGTCCACCAGTGGGGCCAGGACATTAGAAGCCCTCCCACTGTTGACCCCCCCCCCCAAGCACCAAGAAGACAGAGCATCACTTTCCCCAGAGCCCCTAGCTATACCTTGTGGCTAATAGCCACTGATGGACCTCTGCTCCATATGCTTATCTAATTCCCTTTTGAAGCCGTCCATGCGGGGCTGGGGCTGGGCCAGAGGCATTGCTGTGCTAGGAGCAAGGGTGGCTCCCGGGGGAGGCTGAGCACCTTCCTGAAAATTTCGGTGGAGGCTGAAGCCCCGCTGCCCCTACGAAGATTACGCCTATGTCCACCTGAGATAGGCTTGCCAGGTCCCCCTCCCCGGGGCACTGGCGGGAGATGGGGGCGTAGGGTTGCCAGGTCCAGGCTTGGAAACTCCTGGAGATTTGGGGGTGGAGCCTGGGGAGGTCAGGGACCTCAGTGGGGTACAGTGCCACAGACACCACCCACCAAAGTACCCATTTTCTCCTGGGGAACTGATCTCTGTAGTCTGGAGATGAGCTGTAATTCCGGGGGATCCCAGGTCCCACCTGGAGGCTGGCACCCCTAGCCTGGGATCTTGGAGACCCACTGCCAGTCTGAGTAGACAGTAGTGCCCTTGAAGGTCTGATTCAGTATAAGGAAACTTCACACGTTCATGTGAAGGCAAGCGGACACTAGTAACATATTGGATGGCCCCATGGATGGCAAGGGCCGTGGTGGCTCAGAGGATAAGACGCTGAGCTGCAGACTGGAAGGTCTGTAGTTTGGCAGTTCGAGACCCCAGTGCTCTGTGATGGAGTGAGCGCCCGTCTCTGGCCCCAGCTCCTGCCAACCTAGCAGTTCGAAAGCAAGAAATTGCAGGTAGATAAATAGGTACTGCTCTGGTGGGAAGGTAACAGCATTCCGTACACCTCGGCGTTCAGTCATGCCAGCAGTGTTCCCTCTAAGCTGAGTTAGAGTGAGCTAGCTCACAGTTTTTTAGCCTCCGGCTCACACATTTTTGTCTCAGCTCAGGAAGGAGGGCTGATTTATGCAGCAGCCGAATCACTCGCTCACGACTTTCATGGCAGTAGCTCACAAAGTATTATTTTTGCTCACAAGACTCCACAGCTTAGAGGGAGCATTGCATGCCAGACCGGGAAATGTCTTCAGACAGCTCTGGCTGTTCGGCTTGGAAACAGAGATGAGCACTGCCCCCTAGAGTCAGATTCGACTGGCTTTCGAGCAAGGGAAACCTTAACCGTTATGGATGGCAAAGGCTGGAGAATAGCCGCATGCTGTTTCAGCTTCCCTCGCTGAGCCAGATATACAATATACCACACTGAACTCACCCAATCTCATCTGATATGTCTAATTAAGTCATCACGAATGACTTCAGTGTTGACCATAAATCCCTGTTCGGGGTTGGCCTATCATTCCAGCAAACAACCCTTCCCAAACCTTCCCTGCTAGGGTTGATGGGAAGTATCATTTGCATGGCCCCCAAACTTGAATCAGAATTGGAAAAAAAACCTATATAATGCTCATTGACCTCAGTGACCCAGCACATTCTGCGCATGCATCAACAGCAGCCACTGTCTGACTCTACCTGTACGACGACAAAGAGAGGCAGTGTGATGTTATGGCTTTACGGTGTTAGGTTACCCATCTGGGACACTCGTGTTCAAAACCTCACTCCGCAGTGGAAACTTGCTGGGTGACCCTGGGCCAGTCACACCCTCTCAGCCTAGCCTCCCTCACAGGGCTGTTGTGAGGATAAAAAGGAGGGGGAGGATGCAAGCTGCTTTGGGTCTCCATCAGGAAGAAAGGCGGGATGTAAATGAAGTCGATAAATAAAATGCTGCCAACTGCACAAAGACAAAGGCACTCGGCATATTCTTCGTTTTAATTGTGGGGGTATCAAAGCTCGAGAGAAAACACGCATTATAAGCACATTAAGTCCTATTTGCAAACAGGCCCATTTGCAAACACCGCCAAGCGATCACTCGAGTTCCGTGTCCATAAAAGATCTGCCGTCCTTCAGGATGTCTTAGGTTTCAACCGTGCTGCCCTCATTCCAAGGATCTCATCCCTGTAGGGTTGCCAGCTCTGGGCTCGGAGATTCCTGGAGATCGGAGGGTAGATCTTGGAGAGGGCAAAGGCATCGTGCCATTGAGTCCACGCTCCAAAGTATCCAGAGGTCATTTCGGGGGGGGGACGCGGGGGAACGCAGTTCCCCCGGGTGAGGTGCAGGGGGCGGGGCACATGACAAAGCCCCGCCCCCTGCTTCTGGCCGCCCCGCTTCCAGCCCTCATTCAGCCAGGAGGAGGCAGGAGAAGAGGGAGGGTAAGTTGCTTCCTCCCTGCCTCTCCCCACCCCTGCCTGCCTGGGGCCAGGGAGGGCCTTGGCGGGGCTTCCTCGCACTCTCGCTGGCCTTGCAGGTCCACTGCCGGGCCCCTGATGTCAGGGGGTGTGGCATATGCTAATGAGTTATGCTAATGAGTTCCCCTAGCTCTTTTTCTACGAAATGACCCCTGAAAGTATCCATTTGCTCCAGGGGAACTGATCATGGTTGCCAACCTCCAGGTGGCACCTGGAGATCTCCCGCTGTTACGATGGATCTCCAGACAACCAAGATCAGCTCCCCGGGATAAACTGGCTGCTTTGGAGGGTGGATATCCAGGGACGTAGCTAGGTGGGCCCCTGGGGGCGGTGCCCCCTCCTGAATCTGCAATGCCCCCCACCCCGGAGGATGCCAGACCCACCCATCCCCGGTGCTCCTTACCCCTCCGGGCAGTTGCCATGACCTCACCGGCTTTTCCTGCTGTGGTCAAGAAGGGGGGGGAAGAGAGGGGTGGCCTCACCAGGTCTTCCTGCTTCCGCAGCCGGCTTCTCAAAGCCCTTCTCCCTCCTTTCCTGCTTGGCCGCAGGAGGAAGAGGTGGTGAGGTCACGCGGTGACTGCCTGCTCCCGTACGCCAAGGGCTATTTTTGGGCAGGAACGCACAGGAACGGAGTTCCGGCTGGCTCCCAAGTTGGCCACGCCCAGCAGGAACTCATTAGCATAATAGGCCACACCAAACAGCAGGAACTCATTAGGACTGGCTACATGAGGGGTGTGTGGCCTAACATGCAAAGGAGTTCCTGCTACAAAAAAAGCCCTGGGTTTTGACCACAAACAAGGTTAACAGAATAACAAGCAAAAGGTGGGTGTGGCTGGATGAGCACACTTCTGGTAACATGGGGGTGTGGTCTAATGTGCTAATAAGTGGTGCGGTCAGGGTGTGGCCTAATACGCTAATGAGTTTTGCTGTTGGGTGTGGCCTATTATGCTAATGAGTTCCTGCTGGGCTTTTTCTACAAAAAGAGCCCTGCCTATGCCTACGCCTCTCCCTCCCCTCCACTGCGCCTGCACCAGGCACAGTGCAGTGCTGGGGTGAGCCATTCTTCCCTGCCCGCCTGCCGAGCCTCACCAGTTCTTCAAGCCACCTTAGTTTAAGTAAGTTAATTAAATAAGTGCCCCTGGCATCCTGGCGCCGCCCCCCCAGTCCCTATCTACGGACCTGACTCTATCACATTCTAACCTGCTGAGGTCCCTCCCCTTCCTAAACCCCACCCACCCCAGGCTCCACCCACAAAAACTCCAGCTCTTTCCCAACCCAGAGCTGGCAACCCTGGAACTGATCTCTGCAGACTGGAGATCAGTTGGCCTTCTGTGAGATCATGGAAAGAGT
>NW_015170908.1:831799-858040 GCF_001447785.1 Gekko japonicus | reverse complement strand
GCGCTGTATTCTTGGTGCTTGGGGGGGGGGCAACAGAGGGAGGGCTTCTAGTGTCCTGGCTCCACTGGTGGACCTCCTGGAGGCACCTGGTATTTCTGGCCACTGTGTGATACAGAGTGTTGGACTGGATGGGCCTTTGGCCTGATCCGACATTGTCTTCTCTTATGGTCTTATGGGATCTCCAGGCGCCCCCTGGAGGCTGGCAAGCCTATGTGTGACGGTGACATCCTGGAGACGAGGATCCCCTAACTCCACTGTAACACTCTGCCAACCTGTTGGAGCCACAAGAGCCACCCACCAGATCCCCCCCCTTTGCTCTCACATGCTCAAGCCCATCCTCCCTATGCCCGACCTGGTCCAGGCCTCACACCTACTTTTGGTGACTACCCCTTCCAGGTGGATAACGTTGGGGTGGTCAAACTGAGCCATGATGCTGGCCTCGCTCAGGAAATCCCGGCGTTGCTTCTCGGTGTGACCCGCTTTCAGGGTCTTGACGGCTACCGGCAGTTCCCTCTTTCCCGGAAGCTTCAGACGCCCGTAGCAAACTTCTCCAGACTCTCCTGCAGAGCAAGACAGGGAAACGCGGCATGTTCAGATGGGTGCCCTCCGAGGTCTTTTACCAAGCCCGCCGCCTCCAGACCCACCCACAGCGAGGTGGGAGCAGATGTTCCTCTCTTCCCCGATATTTATTGTTCCTCAGCTTCCCTGCATGCCCTGCCTTCCACTCCCCCGGATTCAATTTAGCTGGGAACATTTCTAAAATTACTTCTCTAATTGGACCGTGTGCAATTTGCTGCCGCTTTCGGGTCCTTCAGTTCCTGCACATGTTTTTTGGTCTTCTGTGTTACTGTGGAGCACATGCACATTGGCAGAAGACTGCCCCCCTCCCCAAAGCAAGGCAATTTTTAAAATGTGTGGTGTTTTTGGAACTCAGCACACATAGGGGTCCCAGCATGTCTTCCACCCAGATATTAACCAGACCAATAAGTAGTTAGCTGGAGGACGGTTGCTGTATCATAGGGCTTTGGATTGTACCCTTGGCTTCTGATGCTTTTGTACATACTAATTAGATCAAGAGTCTATAGATTCCGGTGGGTCGCCATGTTGGTCTGAAGCAACAGAACAAAGTTTGAGCCCAGTGGCACCTTTAAGGCCAAAGAAGTTTAATTCCAGGTGTAAGCTTTCAGGTGCGTGCATGCTTCTTCAGATACATTGAAACAGACCTTGCCAGCTATTACATATAGGGGGTTAGTTACCAGGAAGGACTAACTGGAGTCAGGATGCATAAGTAACTGAACAATAAGTATAGCTAAGATTTTATTAAAGCAGTTGGTAAAACCTGTGGATAGCAGCAAATTAGCATACGGATAATAAAAGAGGTAACAAACCAATGCGAGAACTAAGTGACTTAGCATGTACGGTGAGATAAGAACCCGATATCTCTGTTAAGTCCTGGGGGTTCCATTGTCCTGAGTGTTGTATGTGGATGGTGTTTTCCTGATACACACATGGGCTCTGGCTCATCAATAACACACCATACAAAAACAAACTGAATACAATGGTGCACATACATCAGGGCTGCTGTTCTGTGGTGTTGTATTGCTACATTTGTGTGCATCACCAACTGGGGGAGGGGGGTTTAGGAGAGACCCGTATAAATTGAAAGCTGTTGCAAACTGGTCCTGCACAGATCTCCGTTTTTACTCTACTTGTGTCTGACGAAGGGAGCTTATCAGGGGTCATTTCGTAGAAAAAGAGCTAGGGGAACTCATTAGCATAATTCATTAGCATATGCCACACACCCTGACACCAGGGGCCCGGTGGTGGACCTGCAAGGCCAGTGGGAGTGCGAGGAAGCCCCACCAAGGCCCTCCCTGGCCCCAGGCAGGCAGGGGTGGGGAGAGGCGGGGAGGTAGCAGCTTACCCTCCCTCTTCTCCTGCCTCCTCCTGGCTGAATGAGGGCCGGAAGCAGGGTGGCCGGAAGCAGGGGGTGGGGCTTCGTCATGTGCCCCGCCCCCTGCACCTCACCCGGGGGAACTGCGTTCCCCCGTGATCCCCCCCGAAATGACCTCTGGAGCTTATACCCTGAAACTCTTGTTGCCACTGGATTCGAATCTAGATCTTCGTCTTCATATAATTTTGCAACCAACCATCACTTATCATAACCTGTTGGCTCCACTTTCCTAGACGACTACAACTAGGGTTGCTAGCTCTGGGTTGGGAAATACCTGGAGGTGTTGGGGGTGGAGCCTGAGGGGGGTGGGGTTTGGGGAGGGGAGGGACCTAACACAGCTAGTTTCTCCAGGAAAACTGACCTCTATCGCCTGGAGATCAGTTGTAATCAGTGTTCCCTCTAAGCTGTGGAGTCTTGTGAGCAAAAATTCTGCTTTCTGAGCTACTGGCTTTTAAGTTGTGAACAAGCGATTTGGCTACTGTGGCCCCGGTCACACGGGAGGTTTTGGGCCGGAAGAGGGACGGATCGGGGGTGCAGCAAACGGGCGCGAGCACACCGCAACATCCGGAAATCGGCGTGCACCCGTCCCTGATCCGTCCCTACGGCCCAGTGCTGCAGAGCAAAAAAAAAAACCCAAGTAAAGAGAAGGACTTACCTGAAATGCCACAGCAAGCGCGGCTGTGGGATTGCCGGCGCGGCCGTGGGATCGCCGGCGCGTCCGTCATCAGGAGCATTCGAGGCTCCTGGCTGAACTGCGCATGTGCAGCTGGCTGCCTCGGTCTCCCGTCGGTGGCTTCCTCCCCGGCATCTGATCCTGCCGGGGAGCAACTGCGCAGCAGCTCAGGGGATATGTGTGATCCCGCCGCCGCATGTCTCTTTTGGTGCGGCTCTAAAAAGCCGCAATTTGGCCGTGTTTTTTTCTGCCCTGTGGCAGGGGCCTGTATAAATTAGTTTGCTCTGGAGCCATCCTTCCTGAGCTAAGACAAAAATGCGTGAGCCGGAGGCTTAAAAACTGTGAGCTAGCTCACACTAACGCAGCTTAGAGGGAACACTGGTTGTAATCGCAGGAGAACTTGCAGCCCCCAGGGTGTTTCTCACAGATTTTTGGTACCCCCAGAAGGATGATGGGATGAGAAGGTGTAAGAAAGAGATGAACCACACACCAGACCCGATGACTCTTTCAATTTTAATCCTGGAGGCTTCAATCTCCCGGGTGAATTCATGTATGGCTTGGCAGGGATCTTCATAGGTGTGCGGCTCCACGTAGAATTTTGACTCAGGGAATTTCACTGTGGGAAGGTCAGTGCAAGTCAGGAAGAAAGCAAGATCTCAAGGCAGCAATGCAAAGACATTTCAGAACATGTTGGATCAGGCCCATATACTGCGGGGGGGATTCTTAGCAGTAAAGGGTAAATTTCTAAATGGAGAGCTCCTTGAACTTGTCCGTGAATCTTTACAATTCACACCTTTGGACCCATAGATCTTCTCCTTAACCTCAGGTAAGTGAGGGCTAGTTATGGGTACCAATAGGAAAGGGAATTAGGAACAAACACAGTGGCATTCTAATTGGGGACAAGCAGTAAACCACCACCCCGCCGGTCCTGTTCCTTTATTGTAGCAAAATTTTGCTCCTTTATTATGCCAAATTTTTGTTTCATTCCAGATGAACTAAAAGAATTCCTAAAATTTATTGCAGAACCTGAGGATATCCTCAACTTTTAGTTTGCTGCCGTCTTTTCTTCCTTCCGCGTTAACGCCACATACATCTGCATTGGCCAAACACTGCAAAAAAGCTATCTTCAAGAAGAAGAAGAAGAAGAAGAAGAAGAAGAAGAAGAAGAAGAAGAAGAAGAAGAAGAAGAAGAAGAAGAAGAAGAAGAAGAAGAAGAAGAAGAAGAAGAAGAGGAGGAGGAGGAGGAGGAGATTGGATTTATACCCTGCCCTTCACTTGGAGTCTCAGAGCGGCTTACAAACTCCTTTCCCTTCCCCTCATCACAACAGACACCCTGTGAGGTAGGTGGGGCTGAGAGAACTCTGACACAAACTGCTCTTTTTCAAGGACAGCTGTGCCAGAGCTTGTGACTAACCCAAGGTCACATACGCAGGTGCAAGTGGAGGAGTGGGGAATCAAACCCAGTTCTCCCAGATAAGAGTCCGCACACTACACCAAACTTAGATACAATTACCACAAAATTCTTTTCATCCAGTGTTGTTCTGATGCACCCATGTGCTACTGTGCCCTTGTGAAACATCACACCAAAAAACCCCTGTTGTGATCATACATGTAATCACAGAGGGGTTACTTTTTTGCAGTGCATTATCAATTCACATTGGTAACGCGTAGATGTGAGAGACACCGAATAATGGAGAGCTTCAGCAGACTACACTGTACACAAATTGGAAGTAAAAATACAAGACAGTGGCAAATTCCTAATGCAATAGCTGCATTTTCAGAAACTGGCTAGATGGTCCCAAGTTCTAAAATCCAGGGGTGGGGGGAGTGGATACAGAGAAGTCTGAAAAGACAAGTCATGCACCCTACAATGGCAGGTGTATCCCATTTCATGGCAAGCTTGTTGCTGAGGCTTACTCCTGGAATGGTAACAGGAAGAAGGAGGAGGAGGAGGAGATTGGATTTATACCCTGCCCTTCACTTGGAGTCTCAGAGTGGCTTACTTGCTCCTTCCCTTCCCCTCCCCACAACAGACACCCTGTGAGGTAGGTGGGTCTGAGAGAGCTCTGAGACAACTGCTCTCGAGAGAACAGCTCTGAGAGAACTGTGACTGGCCCAAGGTCACCCAGCAGGCTCCACGTGGGGGAAGAAGAAGAGCTGGTTTTTATACCCCACTTTTCCTCTCCCCTAAAGAGTCTCAAAGCAGCTTACCATTGCCTTCCCTTCCTCTACCCACAACAAGCCCCTTGTGAGGCAGGCGGGGCTGAGAGAATTCTGAGAGGACTGTGACTGGCCCAAGGTCACCCAGCGGGCTTCATGTGGAAAAGGAGTGGGGAATCAAACCTGGTTCTCCGGATTAGAGTCCAATGCTCTTAACCACGACACCAAACTGGCTCAGTTATGGGTAATCTGAGGCCAAATTTGGAGGGCCCCTGGGCGGGGAGGGTGGGGTATAAACGGGATAAATAAATAAACACTTGCTCCATTTTCTGTGTGTTCAGAGACACGCTGCCTCCCCCCTTCTTAGAAGGTTTCGATGAACTTGGGTGGTACCACACCCTTCTCTGCTGAACAGCACTACCCCCTCTTGAGGCCCGGAGCCCTGGCCACTGCCAAGCAATGCTTACCCCTGCCTCCCATAGCAGACAGGAAGGAGAAAAAAGTCGTTCCTGCCTCCCCGAGAGAATGGCACAAATCACCCATAAGAGCAGAGCACAGCCATTCAGAAGGGGCAGCTTTAACTCCAGGTTTAACAAGCAACAAAACATCAAATTGGACAGACCCAATCGAGGCCCTGTCCACACGAGAGGATTAGGGGCGGGAGAGGGACGGAACGGGGGCGGAGCCAACGGGCGCATCCCACCGCAACATCTGGGAAGCGTACCGTGTCTGTCCCTGATCCGGCCCTTCCAGCGATGATCCGCACCAAGAAAGAACCACCTACCAAGGTGGTTCTTTTCGAACGGCCGCAGCAACGCTGGCCGTGGGATCGCTGGTGCGTTCTTTCGCCGGCGCATCCCCGGCTCCTTGCCGAACTGCGCATGCTCCGACATGCGCAGTTCAGCAAACTCCCGTGCCTTTCTCCCCATCTCCCCGGCATCTGATCGTGCCGGGGAGCAAATGCACAGCGGCTCAGGGGATCTGTATGATCCCGGCGCTGTGTGCCTATTTAGGTGCGACTTTTTAAAAGCCGCACTTTGGCCGTCCCTTCTTCCCTCGTGTGGCAGGGGCCCGAGATGGAAAGAACTCTTAAGGCGTGACTTGATATCTGCTCTGGTGGGTGGATGTCTGCTCTACTTCAGGGATTTCTGGGTCAATTCCCATGCTGATGGTTGGGCAGTAGAAGGAGTCGCCAAGAGGTACACCATCGAATTCAGCAGATACCCACCAGAGCGTTTCATAACATCAGGGGGAGCAGTTCTGAGTCGAGGGGTTCGACATCTTCTCTAATCTCATACCTCTCATACCAATCAGCCCGCTGGAGTTCTCAGCCATCCGTTTAGCCCGCCTCCATTGCGGAAACAAAATAACTCAGGTCGAATCTGCATTTGCATTTTTTTAGCGGTTTCATGCTGCTGTGATGCCGTCTTTCTCTATGCTTGTTCGAATGTTGTTTGGAGAAGATTCTTTCAAAGCAGTGCAGAGGTGCAATGTCAGCGGAGCCGACACAAAAGGGCAGTAAACATATGCGGACACGCAAAAGTATGCTAGCACTGTTGAGGTTTGAAAACGAAACCAAACGTAGACAGCTTTTTTAAAGACGGTGTCAGAAGGCTGAGACACCGGTGGGGAAAAACAAATGCAGATTCGACCTCAGTCTCATGTCCTGACAAGTCTGAAGCCGGGCATGAGTGAAGGTAACGGGACCCCTCCGCACTCACTCACCCTGCCCGTTCTGATAGTGCATCTTCTCCTCGTCGGAGTCTTGGAAAGCCTTGCTGTAGCCGCAGTGCCTGCACTCAGAGGGAGATGCAAATCATGACAGGAAAGA
This sequence comes from Gekko japonicus, assembly GCF_001447785.1. NCBI lineage: Eukaryota > Metazoa > Chordata > Lepidosauria > Squamata > Gekkonidae > Gekko > Gekko japonicus. Next base: position 851,422 of record NW_015170908.1, on the reverse strand, counting down.
GATTGGAATGTCACCTTAGAGCAGAGGCTGCCGGTCTGGTTTGGGCACCTGTCAAAGAATCTTAATGGTCCTTGGTCAAAAGTCCACTCAGTTTTGTCCTCTCTCCTTCAAAAAGGCCACGTTCTAGCGGGGAGACGCGCCAGAGCAGGGTGGATGGGGGACGGAGGATTGGTAGGGAGAGATGATTTGATTACGTATTTGCCACCTTTCTCCCCAGTGGGCAACCAAAGAGGCTGGCGCCATTCTCCTCTCCTCCATGTCACCCTGACAACAACCCTGCGAGGTAGGGGCATCTGAGAGTCTGTGACTGCCCTGAGACTGCCCAGCAAGCCTTAATGGCAGAGTGGGGGCTCAAACCTGGCCGGGGTTGCCAGCGCTGGAGATTTTGGGGGTGGAGCTCGGGGAGGGGAGGGATTGGGAAGGGGAGGGACCTGTGTGGGATAGAATGCCATAAAATCCACCTTCCAAAGCAGCCATTTTCTCCAGGAGAGCTGGTCTCTGCAACCTGGAGCTAGGGCTATCAGGTCCCCTCAGGGGGCATTTTGTAGAAAAAGAGGTGCAGGAGCTCATTAGCATAACTCATTAGCAGAGGTCATTTCGGGGGGAAACGCGGGGGAACGCAGTTCCCCCGGGTGAGGTGCAGGGGGCGGGGCACATGATGAAGCCCCGCCCCCTGCTTCTGTCCGCCCCGCTTCCAGCCCTCATTCAGCCAGGAGGAGGCAGGAGAAGAGGGAGGGTAAGTTGCTTCCTCCCCGCCTCTCCCCACCCCTGCCTGCCTGGGGCCAGGGAGGGCCTTGGCGGGGCTTCCTCGCACTTCCGCCGGCCTTGCAGGTCCACCGCCAGGCCCCTGATGTCAGGGGTGTGGCATATGCTAATGAGTTATGCTAATGAGTTCCCCTAGCTCTTTTTCTACGAAATGACCCCTGCTCATTAGCATATCTTATTTGCATAGGCCACACCCCCTGACATCACCGGAAGTGTGTCAGAAGGCAACACCCACCACTCAGGCTCCACTGGACTGTTTTGGATTGCTAGCTATTGGGGGGTGGAGAAAGAATGTGCAGATCTGTCCTCGCAGAGGAGGGAGAGCTTGTACCTGAATAAAACTTGGACTTAAAGGTGCCACTGGACTGTTTTGGACCGGGGAGGCCAGGGGGAGTTCTGCAACTTACCTGGCTGCTTCTTGCTCTAAACTGAGGGCTGCTGTGAGCAGGGGGTAAGGCTTGTTGCATGTGCCCTCCCCGGGCTCTTTACTGCCAGAGCTCCGCTTCTGTGCGCTCCTGCAGGAAATGACCCCTGGGTCCCCTCATCACACTGGTGGTGGGGGGTTGCAGGTGTTCTGGGGGGTAGGTGGGGACATCACATGGGGACACACCAGTATTTGGGCGAAACGCTATGGTTTTCTCACCGCGTTTGTCCAAATACCAGATGATGTCCATTCCAGGTGATGTCATCGTGTTTAGGGGTGGGGTTTCCAGCTGGTCCACAGCAGGGAGTAGCCCCTGAAACTGGGGGATCCCCCACCCGGACCTGAGGTCAGGCAATCCTGTCTGGAGACCAGCTGCAATAGCAGCAGATCTCCAGCCGCCACCTGGCGATTGGCAACCCTCAACCTGGCTCTCCCAGATCTTCGTCCAGCGCGCTAACTGCTGCACCACGCTAGCTCCCTATTAGGCAGGTACCCAGCGGAGGAATTTGGTTCCGGGGGGAATGAGGTCGGAAGGAGCATTGGTGACCCTGGCTCCTCAGCCGTGGCACCCAGAGGCAGGACAGAGGGGGCAGCAGTGGCAGGTGGTGGCCTCAGGTGGTGCAGAGATGGGTTCCCAGCTCTGGATTGGGAAGCACATAGAGATTTTGGGGGTGGAGCCCAGGGAGGGCGGGGTTTGGGGAGGGGAGAGGCCTCAGCAGGGGACGGTGCCATTGGGTCCACCCTCTAAAGCAGAAGCTGACCCCTACTGCCTGGAGATCAGGGATCAGGAGGGGGGCACCCAGGGCTCTTTTTCTAGAAAAAGCCCAGCAGGAACTCATGAGCATAATAGGCCACACCCAACAGCAGAAACTCATGAGCCTATTAAGCCACACCCCCGACATCACAGCTCATTAGCATATCAGGCCACACACCCCATGCTACCACACCCACTTTTTGCTTCTTATTCTATTTACCTTGTTTGTTGTCAAAACCCAGGGCTTTTTTTGTAGCAGGAACTCCTTTGCATGTTAGGCCACACACCCCTAAAGTAGCCAATCCTAATGAGTTTCTGCTGTTGGTTGTGGCCTATTATGCTAATGAGTTCCTGCTGGGCATGGCCAACTCGGGAGCCAGCCGGAACTCCATTCCTGTGCATTCCTGGTTCCTGCCCAAAAATAGCTCTGGGGGCACCTAATGTTAACTTATCCAGATCTTTCCCAGCCCTGTGGCTGCAGATGCTGCTCAAGCTTGACCGTTGCCCAACGAAGCAAAAGAACTGCCCTCTCTGGCTTTCTTTCTACTCCGGTAACTGTCTTATTACTTCGAGACCATGTGAGGCCAAACAACTTTTCCTCTCCCCTGCTGAGTCCCCTGGCTGAGACATAACACTCATGGGACCACCCGCATGCAACAGTGGATCTAGTTGCCCTGGGGGGGGGGTTTAATCCCACAGGAGGCTTTACAAGGCGGGCTCCGCTCTCTCACCTCTTCTTGCAGATCAGGAACAGGAGCAGGGAGACGAGACCGGAGATCAACGTGAGGCAAATCCAGACGACGGTCGTGGTGTCATAATGGCGAGCTACTGGGAGACAAAGATTGCATCGGATTCTCACTTGCTGTCTGCAAGGATTTTTAGAGGAGAGGTTCTGGTCAGATCCCTGATTCAGTCTCCAGTATCTCCATTTAACAGGCAGGAGGAAATGTGAAAGCCCTCTGCCTGAGACCCTGGAGAGCCGCTGCCAGTCTGGGTAGACAAGACTGACCTTGGGGGACCAAGGCTCTGTTTCATTGATTCCGTCTAAAACAGCTTTGCCGGCAGCAGCTCTCCAGGGTCTCAGGCAGAGGTCTTTCCTGTCACTGACTTCCTGATCCTTTTAACGGGCAATGCTGGGGACTGAACCTGGGACCTTCTGCATGCTAAGCAGATGCTCTACCACTGAGCCACAGCCCCGATTTTTGTAACCTGGCCAGAAGAGGGAGTTTTGTGTATGTATGTATTTAGATATTCACAAGAAGCAGGACCCGCGATTCTCGCGGGGGTGTATGCCCCACGGCCTGCAAAGCAGGAGGGGGTCCTCAGTGACGAGGAGGAGGCAGCTGCAGGTGAGTCCAGCAGCAACGGCGGCAAGCCGTGCCCAGGTACCAGCCACCCGCCCGCCCACGCTTCCCCCCCCGCCCAGCAGCAATGACGGCGAGCCCTGTGTGGCTCCCAGCCGCCTGCCCGCCAAGGCTCCCCCGGTTCCCTCACAGCTGCTAGTAGCAAGCTCTGCCACAGTTCCAAATGGCAAGTCCATTTTCCACGCATGCGTGAGAACACAGTTTCAGTTTTTTGGGGATTTAAGTATCTCCGTATATATTTTTAAACATGTTAGATTTTTCTGCATACCTAAGTAATGCCTCAAGTGTGCAGGAATTTCTGTTGAGCCTTCATGTGCCCCCAATTTGCATAAATAAGTATCCGCACCCACTGGGGACACTTGGCTATTAGTATATAGATACCCCCTTTTCTTTCCAGCAGGGACCCAAAGTGGCTTACAATGTCATTCTTCCTCCATTCTCCACAACGACAAACCTGCAAGGTAGGGGCAAGCTGAGAGACAGAGAATGGCCCAACCAAGCTCAGTTGGCAAGCTTCGAGGGATTTGAACCTGGGTCTCCCAAATCCTAGTCTTACACTTGAATCATTATGCCATGCTAGCTCAGGAAAGGCTGCACAATTTTAGACAGCAAAGGGGAAAATATCCAAACTCCCTGGTTGGTTTCTCAATTTGTGGGGAGGGGTCCCGTGCAAAGTGCTGCTGGACCTCCCACCACTCTGCCTGTGGACCCGCTGCTCCCACGGTTCCTCACTTGCTTTGGTGGTCTCCACTTCCATGGCCTGGCTGAACTTGCCACAGCCAGCAGAGGTGCGGGCCCGGACTTGGAAGACGTAGCGGGTTGCGGGCTTGAGTCCTGAGACGGTGGTGCTGTTGCCCTTGGACTTCAGCGTGGAGTAACTCTGCATCTCTTTGTCCTGGGGTGGCAAACACAGGGAACGGTTAATCAATTTACTAGATTTAAGAACATAAGAACATAAGAGATGCCAATGTTGGATCAGGCCAAAGGCCCATCCAGTCCAACACTCTGTATCCCACAGTGGCCAGAAATACCAGGTGCCATCAGGAGGTCCACCAGTGGGGCCAGGACACTAGAAGCCCTCCCACTGTTGACCCCCCCAAGCACCAAGATGACAGAGCATCACTTGCCCCAGAGCCCCTATCTATACCTTGTGGCTAATAGCCACTGATGGACCTCTGCTCCATACACTTATCTAATTCCCTTTTGAAGCCGTCCATGCTTGTAGCCGCCACCACTTCCTGTGGCAGTGAATTCCAAGTGTTAATCACTCTTTGGGTGAAGAAGTACTTTCTTTTATCCGTTCTAACCCGACCGCTCAGGAATTTCATGGAGTGCCCACGAGTTCTTGTTTTGTGAGAAAGGGAGAAAAGTACCTCTTTCTCTACCTGCTCTTTCCCATGCATAATCTATTTAATAGAGAGGCAGGACCTGCAGAACAGGCACGGGCATCACATCTTAGAGCAGAGGTGTCGAACTCATTTGTCACGAGGGCCGTATCTGACATAAACAACACTTTGTCAGGCTGGGCCATAACAAGCAATGCCAGGTACCGGAGACATAAACTGTATAGGGACAGCAGTTGGTAGGCTCTGGTGTATCCTCGCTGCAAAGCCTCATGGGATGGGAGGGGGGTGCAAAGGAAAACCATACAGGCAGACTAGAGAGCCAGCGGTGTAGCACTGGGCAGACGCTCCCACGCTGCTTGACTGCTGCAGAGGAGGTTGTTCCGCCATGCTGAAGCCACGATCAGAGGGGCTCTGCCCACTCCCCCCCTGAGCAGTCACCTGTTCCCTCCCATGCACTAGTTGCTCACAGGCCACATAAGAGCCCTGGGCGGGCCAGTTCTGGCCCCCAGGCCTTATGTTTGACAGCCCTGTCTTAGAGGGATGAATGAATCACACACACACACACACACACACACTTCTGTTTCCATCCTGCTGCCGGCTGCTCTCTGCTCCGCCATCTATTCTGTCTAACTTCAGGTTTAATTCCTATTTAGAGAATTCACACCTGATGCCGCCGTATACTGAATCAGTACTACCACCTCTCCCCACCCCCACCCCCACCCACCAGCCAATAAACCAATTACCTTCTCATAGTATTTGATCTCGTATTCCAAAATGATGCCGTTGGGTTGGTCCGGTTCCTGCCAGATGAGGGTGACACTGTTCTGACCCACGTTCTCTTGGTGAATGGCCAGCACCTGGGACGGGGCTAAGAAAGCACACAACAGAGAGTCATGAAGGCAAAGAGAGGCTGTGGCTCAGTGGTAGAGCCTCTGCTTGGCATGCAGAAGGTCCCAGGTTCAACCCCCGGTATCTCCAGTTAAAAGGACTAAGCAGTAGGTGCTGTGAAAGACCTCTGTCTGAGACCCTGGGAGAGCCTCTGCCGGTCTGAGCAGACGATATTGACTTTGATGGACCGAGGGTCAGACTCAGTATAAGGCGGTTTCATGCGTTCAAAAGCAGGGCAACGAGTATGAGACACACCTCATCTCTAGCTAGCTAAGAACATAAGAGAACATAAGAGACGCCAATGTTGGATCAGGCCAAAGGCCCATCTAGTCTAACACTCTGCCACACAGTGGCCAAAAATATCAGATGCCATCAGGAGATCCATCAGTGGGGCCAGGACACTAGAAGCCCTCCCACTGTTGTCCACTGGGCGCTTGGCTGCAATGCCATGCAGTCAGCCTATGACACCTGGACCAAGGCAGCAGATACTGGCATCCCAACTCAAGAGCCATTCCCTCTGGTATTTATTTATTAGTTAGAAAATGCAGACGCTGCCCATACAGGGACCCTCCCCAAGCGGCTCACATAAAATACATTCATAAAAACCACATGAGGATTGTCGCTGTTAAAGCGTGCATTCATCTGTGCCATCTTATGGCAATAGGGTTGCCAACTGTATCTTCGCCGGGAGCTGGGGGCTCCCGGCCGGCGTCTTGTGTGTGCGCCACATGCATGTCACCTGGAAATGATGGGAGGATGCCAGGCACTCTATAGTTTTCCCTTGTATGGCCGTGGCCCCGCCCCCAGCGTGCCCAGCGTGCCCACGTCACTTCCTGGTGATGGACACACCGGGGTGGGGTTCCCCCCGGGGCCCAATTCCGTGGCGGCAGAAATCGGGCCTCCAAAGCGGGGGCAGCCCTATATGGCAAACCAAAACAGAAGGGGGGGGGACACTAGCACATGTTTATATGTTATAGCGTGCACGTAACAAAGGAAAAAACTGAGCACCGAGGAAGGCCTCAAAGGCTGAAACGCATTTGGACCTGTTTTAACATGGCTCAAGGTTATCAACCTAGATAGATTGAATTATTGGCCCTGTTTTATTGGTTCAAGGTTTTTAACCGAGAAATATCAAAATGTATCAGGTTATATGGATTCAGGACTTCTTAGTTCAAAAATTCATAACTTCAAAGGCAGATTGTGCCCATGTTTTTAAAGTACAGTTTTAGTGCACTTTGTAATAACTATGTATATTTTGGTTTGATTTATTTCTCAAAGTATTTTTTCCCTCTCACCCAACTAGGCTTGCCAAGTCCTCCCGGGGGGGGGGAACCCCCACCCCAAAGGCCCATTTCCCGCCACTGGCGGATCGGGCCCCGGGGGGAACCCCACCCCCAAAGCACGCAACGTGCACATCACCTGGAAGTGACGCGACCACGCCGGGCACGCTGGGGGCGGGGCCATGGTCATCCGGTGTGGTTGCGTCACTTCCGGGTGATGGGGTTGCGCGCACGCACACACACTCCCGAAGTGGCTCTGGAGTCCCCTGCTCCAGCGCTGCTTCAGACTTGGCAACCCTACACCAAACCTTTGGGTACCCAACTTCGTTCCATCTTATGGCAAGCCCGGTGTGGGCTTTCAAGGCAAATGAGAAGGAAAGGCGGTTGTCCATTGCCTTCCTCTGCAGAGCCTCCCTTGGTGGTCTCCCACCCTGCTTAACTGCTGAGAAATTAGTCTAGACTGCGTCCCTCCTACTGATATTAAAGCAAGCCATAAAATGTGTCAAAGGCACATTAGTGAAACTGTCTTTTCATTCATTAAGAATATACTGCCCTTTCTTGGGAGTCTCTCATTCTGGCAGCAGCCATCCAGAAGGCAAATCCACACCAGGACATTTCCCTCATCCAACAGCCCAGCCATCTACCCTTTTATTCCCTCTTGTAACCTACTGAAATTATATTCTATCAGGGCTCTTTTTGTAGAAAAAGCCCAGCAGGAACTCATTAGCATAATAGGCCACACCCAACAGCAGAAATTCATCAGCATATTAGGCCACACCCCTGACAGCACAGCTCATTAGCACATTAGGCCGCACCCCCATGTCACCAGAAGTGTGGTCATCCAGCCATACCCACCTTTTGCTTCTTATTCTGTTTACCTTGTTTGTCTTCAAAACCCAGGGCTTTCTTTGTCGCAGGAACTCCTTTGCATGTTAGGCCACACACCCCTAATGTAGCCAATCCGAATGAGTTCCTGCTGTTGGGTGTGGCCTATTATGCTAATGAGTTCCTGCTGGGCGCGGCCAACTCGGGAGCCAGACGGAACGCCGTTCCTGTGCGTTCCTGCCCAAAAATAGCCCTGATTATTCTTTGTCTTACTTCTTATTTAAATACAATGAAATTTTATTTTTTAAAAAAACCAAAAAAACAGCCCAGCCATGGCACCATCTGCAGCTTCGTAACCACTGGTGGTTCAGCGTGTTTTGCATCCCATCCACCCCCAGGCCTCACCATCGTGAATGCCAGCCTAGGTTTGCCAGCTCTAGGATAGGGGATTCCTGGAGGTTTGGGGGTGGAGCCTGAGGAGGGTGGGGTTTGGAAAGGAGGGTATAATGCCATAGAGTCTGCCTTCCAAAGTAGCCATTTCCTCCAGGGGAACTGATCAGTGCAGTCCGGAGATCAGTTGTAGAAGCAGGAGATCCCCAGGCCCCAACAAGAAACTGGCAACCCTAAGAGATGCTGTGCCCAGAGCCGGGCCTGTGTTCCCCAGACAGGGCACGCATAGACTCAGGAAGGAGAGGAGATGCCACCAAGCTGTGAGTCAGGCAATTGGGTTGCCAGTTCTGGATTGGGAAATACCTGGAGATTTGGGAGGTGGAGCCTGAGGAGGGCGGGGTTTGGGGAGCGGAAGGACTTCAACGGGGTATAAGGCCATAGAGTCCACCGTGCAAAGTGGCCCTTTTCTCCAGGTGCTGATGCTGGCAGTTCCCTGCATGGAGCTCACAGTGGGTTTAAAAAAAAACAATCATCAGGTGTGTGGAGGGTCCAATTCTAACCGAACATAAGAGAAGCCAAAGTTGGATCAGGCCAATGGCCCATCCAGTCCAACACTCTGTCACACAGTGGCCAAAAATACCAGGTGCCATCGGGAGGTCCAGCAGTGGGGCCAGGACACTAGAAGCCCTCCCACTGTTGCCACCCCCCAGAACCAAAAATACAGTGCATCACTTGCCCCAGACCAAGGGTTCCTATCTATACCTTGTGGCCAATAGCCACTGATGGACCTCTGCTCCATATGCTTATCCAATTCCCTCTTGAAGCCATCCATGCTTGTAGTCACCGCCCCCTTCTGTGGCAGTGAATTCCACATGTTAATTAGTCTTTGGGTAAAGAAGGACTTCCTTTTATCCATTCTAACCCGACTGCTCAGCAATTTCATGGAGTGCCCACAAGTTCTTGTATTGTGAGAAAGGGAAAAAAGTACTTCTAAGATAGCATCACAGCACGAGTGGAAGGGGGTTTATGTCTTCCCCACATGCCATTTTTCCGATCTGAAATCACCTCCAAGAGCCACTATTTGCCAGAAACATGTGGATACTAGAGTAATCTTGTTCTGAACCCCAGGTTCTTGATATGAAGTTGGCTAAGAGTTTGGGACAGTTGGTAACAGCAATTGCTATTAACTGGCTGGGGCCTGTGCGAGACAGAATGCCGGGCTAGATGGACCAGCAGGGCGCTTCTGAGAGTCTCAAATGAAGAGCAACCCCATTAGAAAACAAGAGGAGACTCGGAGAAAACTGTGCATTAATTAGGGACAAGCGCACGTTCCGCATCTCGTTCCTTTTGATAGTTGTTTCTATTTTTATTAACGAGTTTGGTTCGCCAATTTTCACTGTCGGATTGGTATGCGCAGCGCACCGTTTACCCATGCGAGTAATAACGGCACTTATACCCGCAACGTGCATCACTTATCCAGATCATATAGGCATAATCTTTAATGGGGACTTATCACCACACAAATAGCTCTGAAATATGGGTCTAATGGAGAAAATGAGGAGGAAACGGAAAATGATGTTAGAAGAGAGAATTGCGGGTTTAATTTTCGCAAGGCAGAACTGACATTGAACTTGAGGATTTTAAGGTCAAAATAATAGAGATGAGAAATTCAACATCGTCCTCGGTATAAATTACCAATATACCATTTTAGCCCTTCCCCTCTGTTGCCTTTTTTTCTGGATTTTTTTTTTTTTTTTTTTGCTTTGCAGAGTAAAAGATGCTTGGGGTGAGGATTTGGGGGAAAATACTTCCCAGGGTGAGAGGCTAAGAAAACCACCTCTTTTCCATACACACACACACAATGGCCTTCTGCTGGAAATTGCAGCCACAACGGCTGCAATTTAAAACTTGTATAAGGGAAGGGGGGGAAAGCCTTTCACAATGATCACAAAAACTACACATAACGGTGTGCTTTCCACCCCAAGGCAAAGCTGTCAGTGGAGTCTCAGAAAGAACGCTCAGATGGAGCATGAATAGAAACTCAAACTAGCAATTATCTGTGTGCATTTATAACTTTTACCTGCATCTCCTTTTCTGCACTTGAAGTATAACTCTCCGTGAATCAGAGGAAATTTAGCAACCTACAAAAACAGTAGGCCGAGACATACACTCCTGCGCTGAGATACCTATATTTTACAAATCTGCAGGGAAGTTCCGGATTTCATACCTTTTTTCATTTGCCGATATTTTATAGAATCATAGAATCACAGAGCTGGAAGGGGCCAGACAGGCCATCTAGTCCAACCCCCTGCTCAGTGCAGGATCAGCCTAGAGCATCCTTGACAAGGGCTTGTCCAGCCACTGCTTAAAGACTGCCAGTGAGGGGGAGCTCACCACCTCCCAAGGCAGCTGATTCCACTGTTGAACTACTGTCGCTGTAAAAAAGTTCTCCCTGATATCCAGCCAGGACCTTCCCGCCCTTAATTTAAACCCATTGTTCCAAGTCCTGTCCTCCTTGCCCTCCTCTAAGTGACAGCCCTTCAAATGCTTCAAGAGTGCCATCCTGTCCCCCCTCGACCTCCTCTTCTCCAGACTGAACATTCCCAAGTCCCTCAGCCTTTCCTCACAGGGCTTGGTCTCCAGGCCCCTGATCATCCCCATCGCTCTCCTCTGCACCCGCTCCATTCTGTCCACATCCTGTTTGAAGTGAGGCCTCCCGAACCACACACAAGACTCCAGGTGCAGCCTGACCAATACAGTGTGCAGCGGGACCATGACATCTTGCAACCTGGATGTTATGCCACTGTTGATACACCCCAAGATCACATTAGTCTTTTTTTTTCACCAGGTCACACTGGCTGCTCCTATTTAACTTATGGTCCACCCGTACCCCAAGAGCTTGTTCATACACTGCTACCCAGAAGTGTATCCTCCATCCAGTATGCATGTTAGGGGTTTTGATTCTGTACTTCTTTTGCTAGTGATTTTGCAAGTGCAATGCATCGATGTACATACGGTATGTCATAAATACATAAAGCATACGTATGGGGTTGGATCCTGCCAGCTTTTTCACTTGCTCAAGTCCCCTCCTTTTTAGACACCCTGTTCTACATTACATTTGTCCAGACAGATCCCAGGATATCAAGCATAGCCTTTTTGGTGGTCAAAAGGGACGACTTCCTCCCTTGATCACCAGTGGAAAAGCTAGTTGTATTCAACTCACAAACATGTCAATTTCACACCCGAAGCTGCGGGGCTGCATTTTGACTCGCAGCTTTGCTCGATTTCCTCCGCAGTTTCGTGATCCTGGTTTTCCTCCGCAGTTTCATGATCCTCAAAAACCAGGATCACGAAAGAAGCCCCGAGTCAAAATGCAGCCCCGCAGCCTCTGGTGTGAAATTGACATGTTTGTGTCGAGGAAAACGGCGGCTGCACTGCGAGGCAGCTCTAGTGAGAAATCGCCCTATGGGGCTTATACACTTAAACACTTATACCCTGCCCTCCCAGCAATAGCCGGCTCATAAGATAAAACAGCAACACATAATATAGTAATCATAATGATAATGCTAACTTATCAACAAATAATATTGGAAAATATACATGTTGTACTGGGGGGGTGGATTATTTGGAAGGTAGAAGAAATTAATGCGTAACTGAAGAATTATGGGTATGATTTCCACAAGGAAGAATTTTGGAGTGGAAACTGCAGGGATGAGAAAATTGTACACATCCCGATACAGACGTTTATAGTAGGCTTCAAAACTATTCTCTCTAGATGGAGAAATATAAAGCTTGAAGGTTATTTAAGAACTATTTTAAAACGGAACAGACTTATAAGGGCACAAAATTAATTTATCTAAATCAAGGGGAAAATAGGAAGCATTTCCAACTATCGATTTGCAGTTTATAAAACCCCCAATTCTTTGCATTACTCAGAGTAAAGTAGGGTAATATATCTCCAAAATAATTTTTAAAAAGATTGAGTAAGTAAAGTAACCACAACAAAGGATTTTCACACAGAGAGGCCGTGGCTCAGTGGAAGAGCCTCCGCTTTGCATGCAGAAGGTCTCAGGTTCAGTCCCTGACATCTCCAGTTAAAAAGAATCAGGTAGGAGGTGATGTGGAAAACCTTCACCTGAGACCCTGGAGAGCTGCCGCCGGTCTGAGTAGACAATACTGAATTTGATGGTCCAAAGGTCTGATTTGGTATAAGCAGGGGTTGTTTCGTAGAAAAAGAGCTAGGGGAACTCATTAGCATAGCTCATTAGCATATGCCACACCTCCTGACATCACCGAAAGTGTGTCATAAGGCCACACCCCCTGACATCACCGGAAGTGTGTCATAAGGCCACACACCCCGCCCCCAACGGTCCCGGCCGCCGCCGCCGGCCTTGCAGCTCCACTGCCGAGCCCCATGAGGGGCCCGGCGGTGGACCTGCAAGGCCGGCAGGAGTGCAAGGAAGCCCCGCGAAGGCCCTCCCTGGCCCCAGGCAGGAAGGGGAGGGGAGAGGCAGGGAGGAAGCAACTTAACCTCCCTCTTCTGGGTATAAGGCAGCTTCATGTGTGCAAGGTACATGAAGGTGTGGTCCACGGAGCTGGCCTTGCCCACTGGAATGCTGCACAGACACCTCTCGTGGGTCAGTTCTGTAGCACCAGCCCCTGAGCCGGAGAGCGAGTGGAAGCTGACTGACAGGGGCCATCTCCTACCTGCCTGGTTTGTGGTGATGTTGACAGCGGCGAATCTCGGCGGCTCAGGACTCAGCTCCGAGACCCCGTTGACGGCCTCCACCCAGAAGGAGTAGTTGGTGTGGGCCAGGAGATTGGTAACGACAAGAGAGCCCTGCGCCAAATTTGTCTGCTGGGGAACGAAGCGGATCCCGGCGCCGCAGGCCTCACACTGGCCTGAGTCCCACGTGCAACGGCGACAGAGCACGTTGTAGAGAATATCACTGCGGCCTCCTTTGTCCAGCGGTGATGCCCACTCCAAGGTGACTGAAGTACCATTCACACTGGATAACAGGTTCAAGGGAGCAGAAGGCGGCCCTGGAAAGGATGGGAAAGAGGGCAGAATCAGGCAGAGTGGCGGAGGGACTCAACGTAGGGTTGCCAGCCTCCAGGTGGGGCCTGGAGATCTCCCGCTTTCACAACTGATCCCCAGCTGACAGAGATCAGCTCCCCTGGAGAAAACGGCTGCTTCGAATGGTGGACTCCATGGCGTTGTACCGTGCTGAGGCCCCTCCCCAAACCCCGCCCTCTCCCGGATCCACCCCCAAAGTCTCCAGGTATTTCCCAACCCAGACTTGGCAACCCTAAATCAAAGCTGCAAGGTAGGGACAGCAGGCACGTGACACAGCAACTTTGGTGGAGCTAAGCATTTCACGGTCTGGTCAGCACTTGGATGAAACACCATATAAGAGTCTCTAGGGTTGTCTGACTCTAGGGTTGTGGTGCTCATCTCCATTTCCAAGCCAAAGAGCCAGCGCTGTCCGAAGACGTTTCCATGGTCATGTGGCCAGCATCACTAAACACCAAGGTGCCGAAGCGGTACCTATTTATCTACTTGCAATTTCTTGCTTTCGAACTCCTAGGTTGGCAGGAGCTGGAACCAGAGACGGGAACTCACTCCGTCATGCCGCACTTGGGTCTCAAACTGCTGAACTACCAACCTTCCAGCCTGCTGTTCAGTGTCTTATAGGGTTGCCGAGTCCTTACCTCAAGAAGAGTGGGGGAGTCCAGCGGTGGTCCGGGACTCCCTGTGCATGCGCAAAGCGCGCGTGCACCACAATTACGTCACTTGAAAGTGACGTAATCGCATCAGGCATGTTGGAGGCGGGGCCACAAAAATCTGAGGGAAAACCATAGAGTTTTCCCTCGGATTATTGTGGCCCTGCCCCCAACGTGCCCGACGCGTTCATGTCACCTCCGGGTGACGTGCTCACGCCGGGCACATCGCGTGCTTTGGGGGTGGGTTTCCCCCTGGGGCCCGATCTGCTGGCGGCGGGTAACAGGCCTCTCGGGCGGCTTTTTCCCCACCCCCTGGGGGGACTTGGCAAGCCTAGCGTCTTAACCACTTGAGCCACCGCAGCTCCTGATAGAAGGCAGGCAGGCTGTAAATCAGTTAAACTATGGTCCATCTAGCACTATAGAGGGATCTATCTCAGGCTGAGGATTTGGCTTAGTGGTGAAACCTCTGCTTTGTGTGCAGAAGGTCACAGGTTCAATCCCTGGCATGCCCAGTTAAAGGGATTGAAGGGAAGGTGATGTGAAAGACCTAAGGCCATGGAGACTGACTGCTAGTTAGAGTAGACAATACTGACCTCGATAGATCGGGTGATCCTGATTCACTATATGGTAGCTTTGTGTGCACTTACTAGATATTTAGGGGAAGTCAGGTGGGTAGCCGTGTTGGTCTGATGCAAGAGAACAAAGTCTGGGTCCAGTGGCACCTTTAAGACCAACAAAGTTTGATTCTGGGCATAAGCTCTCATGTGCAGGCACACGTTGGTATCTGAAGAAGTGTAAAAATAGAACTACAAGAACTGTACACAGTGCGCTCGATATTTCTTTAACGAAAACCGTAAAGTTATAAATATGAAATGTACAAAAGTGATAGTTAGGAACCACCAACACCTGGTTAACACATAAGCTTTATTCTGTTTGAGAGATGTTCTTCTCCATTACTTATGCAATGAAATAGGTGGTAAGTAGGTTTGAACATTTTCTTTCTCACATAGGCTTTGGTTCTATACAATTATACTTAATTATCCAGTCTGGTTTCATTGCTTTGCTATATTTTTTAGAAACTATTGAACTCTATGTGAATTGGGCAGCTTTGCCATTGAAGTGCAATTTTTCATACATCATCAAGTAAGGCTCTGCACCAATTCTATGTTATTCTGATGTACAATTACCAAGATGCAAGTATTGATGTTGACATATATATTATATTATTTATAAGCTTATAGACTCTTGGTTAGAAGAAGACGTTTGTCGAAACGGCATCGCATTCCAGAGACCACCGTCCCGTCGTTGTCATCTTCTATCTTTATGTATCTGAACTTACGCATTTGAATGTATTATTATCACTTTTGTACGTTTCATATTTATGACTTTATGGTTTTCGTTAAAGAAATATTGAGCGCACTGTGTACAGTTCTTGTCGTTCTATTTTTGCATGTCTATGGACTGTGACCATATTTGTTTTTGTATACATTAATATCTGAAGAAGTGTGCCTGCGCTCGAAAGCTTTGTTCTAGACAGTTAGGGGCTGGGCCATCTGTAAGTGGAAGAGCATCTGCTTTGCTCACAAGAGTTCCCAGGTTTGTTCCCCAGTCTATCCAGT
Organism: Gekko japonicus; assembly: GCF_001447785.1. Classification (NCBI taxonomy): domain Eukaryota; kingdom Metazoa; phylum Chordata; class Lepidosauria; order Squamata; family Gekkonidae; genus Gekko; species Gekko japonicus. The sequence goes on along the minus strand of NW_015170908.1, from coordinate 836,043 downwards.
TTAAAAGATCAGGGGATGTGGAAGACCTCTTGCCTGAGACCCTGGTCTATCCAGTTTAAAAGATCAGGGGATATGGAAGACCTCTTGCCTGAGATCCTGGAGACCCACGGCCAGTCAGAGCAGACGATATTGGCTCTGAAAGACCAAAGGGCCTGACAGCTGTCTGATATAAATGCACACCGATAAGGCAGCTTTGTGTGCGTGTCGATTCAAGGCAGGTCCCCAACCCCACACCATCGTCCACGTTGTACAGGGTCTTGGTCCACAGCGGCATTAGATGGTGAAGTAGTGTGTGTGCATAAAGGGCTGTCGAGTCACAGCCAACTTATGGCGACTCCAGCAAGGGGCTTCCAAAGCTAGTGGGAAGCAGAGGCGGTTTGCCATGGCCTTCCTCTGCAGAGCCTTCCTTGGTGGTCTCCCTTCCAAGGGCTGGTCTTGAGATCTGATGAGATCAGGCTATTGCATGCCCCCTTCCCTTCCCATCTGGTGGAGGTGACAGGACCCATAAACAGAAGCCCAAGCTATATGTTAAGTCGCTCGCTTAACAAAGAAGTCGGAGAGTGATTCAGCAAGAACACAACTTTATTCTTCAACTCCAACACAACTCCAACACGGATCAACATCTGATAGCCTGAACAGAACAGTTCAGCTTTTACATTGCAGTAGTCCTGCTTTTAAACTCTCCCGGCTAATGTAGCCACACCCACTGTACAAATAACAACCAATACGGTTGTTCAGATAAGGACCGATCACGGACATTCCCGTTCAGGGAGCTTGCTTTAAAGTGATTGGCTAGGTGCTTCCTGGGCTAGCAATACGATTGGATGGATTTGGATCCTAGCCTGGGACGAAGCTTAACATAGCTTTTCAATCAGATGTTTCACAACACATAATGCATTCAATTGCAGCTTATGAATACATTACACTATACCATTGCACACGGGGGATGTCTTTTTTTGGGGGGGGGATTTGAGGTTTTTTTGTTTGTGTGTATGTGTGTATGCCTGGAAGTCATGGTTGACGTCTGGCGACCCCTAGTGGGGCCTGAGCGTTTCAGAGAGGTGACTTACTACTGCCAACCTCCGCCTCCCTGCCCTGGTATTCAAATGAGGTCTCCCATCCAAGTACTTGCTGGAATCGACCCTGTTTAGCTTCCGAGATTGGGCTTGCCTGGGCTATCCAGGTCAGGGTGGGGATGCCATTTTTTATTGCTCTCCTACAGAACAGATCTCTCTAGTGCCATGCAGATTAAAAAAAAAAAACGTGCTGATGCTTTGACAGAGCTAGTCCAGATTATTGCAAAAAATAAATAATAATAAAAATTTGGGGGAAAGAAGGGGAAATGATGTGCAAGAACGCTTCTGGACTTCATACTCCTGCTAGGGGGAAAAATGTGCATAGTTTCTGCCCTGAACTTCTTCGAGGAACAATGGGATACAAGGTAAATTAATTTAAGACTGCTAAGAGATAAAGATGGTTTAACGGCCTGAAACCGACATAACTTTAAAAAAAATTCTCACACCAGCAATTATGGTAATAAAAAACAATCATAAATAAAATAATAAAGCAAATGCAAATATTTTTAAAACACGGCATATGGCATCTATGGAAGTCAGAAAAAATGGAACTGATATTCTTTGCTCATTGAATTGGAATACAGTGTGGTGTGGTGATGTCAGACTAAAGTCATGAACAATCAGCAGTCAATCCTGTATTCTCCCATGAAATTTATTAGGTGACTTTGGGAGGGGTCACCTGTGCCTTAGCCTAGCCTACCTCACAGGGCTGTTGTACAGATAGGGGGGGAGCCACGTCTGCTCCCACAAGCTACAAACAAACTGCATAGAGGACAAAATTATAGGCATTAAAATGCTAGAATTCATTTGGCAGATTCCAAAGACATAGTGAGACATAGGGCGAACTTTTTAAAGTGTCTGACAGGGATGCTCACAAACATTCGAGCAGCTCTGTGTCAAGCACAGGGATAGATCAAGAAGTGAGTATCTGAAGAAGTGAGCAGTGACTCACGAAAGCTCACACCCTACCACAAATTTTGTTAGTCTTTAAAGTGGTAGTGGACTCTTTCTCTTTTTCAAAACACAGCGATGTTTGCCCATCTGTTTCATGTGGCTCTTCTTTGCTGCCGACTTCAACTTTGCTTTTCTCCACATGAAGCATCATTCCAAGACCCTGAAACCTACTTCTGGCTCACTAGCTCACTAGTGTCCTGGTGAAACTCAGGACTAGGTTTGCCAGTTCCATGGTCAGGGTGGGGGTATCGCTCACCCACAGGACAGGTTCCATTGCCCACCACTACTCCAAGAGGTGGAAGGGGGAATTTTTTCCAAAAAAAATTGTGAGGTCAGTTGCATTGCTATGTCACTTCTACGCAGGGCTCTTTTAGTAGAAAAAGCCCAGCAGGAACTCATTAGCATAATAGGCCACACCCAACAGCAGGAACACATTAGCATATTAGGCCACACCCTCGACAGCGCAGCTCATTAGCACATTAGGCCACACCCCCATGCTACCAGAAGTGTGGTCATCCAGCCACACCCACCTTTTGCTTGTTTTTCTGTTTACCTTGTTTGTGGTCAAAACCCAGGGCCTTTTTTTGTAGCAGGAACTCCTTTGCATGTTAGGCCACACACCCCTAATGTAGCCAATCCTAATGAGTTCCTGCTGTTGGGTGTGGCCTATTATGCTAATGAGTTCCTGCTGGGCGTGGCCAACTTGGGAGCCAGCCGGAACTCCGTTCCTGTGTGTTCCTGCCCAAAAATAGCCCTGCTTCTACGGTAGTTCTAGGACCTGGCAAAAACTACAGTTTTACCATAGAGTTTCCAGTGATTCCTAGAGTGTCCCTATGTCACCTCAGGGTTTTGCTTGGAAGCAACACAAAGATGCGGCCAATGTTGTTCTCCCCCCTCATGTCCCCTCCCCCATTCCTCCCACTTAGGACTGTTCATGCACACATGGCACATGTAACAGAGGGGGTGGGGGTACGTACGTGAACAAGGTGCTGAAGGTGGGTCTTGAGCCGCTCGGTAATAACTGCTCTCACAGCGGCACACCTGCGCGGCCTGGCTGTCAGAATAGCTGTGGGGAGGGCATTTGGCACACAGCTGATCCCCGGGGGAAGACTTGTAAAACCCAAGTTGGCAGGCTAAAGGAAAAGGAGAAAGGAGACACGTGAGATGGTGGAAGCCTCGACGACTGACTCAGAAACATTCCTTCTGGCTTGTCAGGTGACTCAGAAACATTCCTTCTGGCTTGTCAGGTGCCCGGGCTGTTGAATCCTGGAACGGAATTTCTCTGCCTCCCCAAACACTGCTGGAAGCCGCCAGCTCACTGACAAGAGTCTTTGCAACGAAGAAAATCTGTTCATTGCTCCTTAAAGACAATCTTATTATTCATTTACTACGGATGTTCGTGGCTCATAATTCTTCTCAAGAGCTCTGGGTGGCTGACAGGCGCAGGGCGATGCCGCTTCAAACTCACAAACATCCCGTGAGGGAAAGTGCGGCTGAGAGAGAAAGCAGTGGGCCCAAAGTTTCTCTGTGAGCTTCGAGGGCCAAGAAGGGAATGACACAAGGGAGCCATAAGAGTGGTGAATCATTTTCATAAAAATAATATTGTTTCCCCCCTCAGGGCCTAGGGCATACCTGTGAATAAATCAAAGTTATATAAAATGGGTCCCTGACCCAAATGGCCCAGGCTAGCCTGCACTTGTCAGCTCTCGGAAGCTAAGCAGGGTTGGCCCTGGTGAGTATTTGGAAGAGAGACCACCAAGGAAGTCCAGGGCTGCTACACAGAGGCAGGCAACATCAAACCACCTCTGTCCGTCTCTTGCCTTGAAAACCCAACAGGGTCACCATAAGTTGGCTGTGACCAGTGTTTCCCCTAGAGGACCTAAAGAGCCTCTTGCTCAGGGTAAAGGAGGAGAGCGCAAAAGTGGGCTTGAAGCTCAACATAAAAAAAACTAAGATCATGGCATCCGGCCCCATCACTCCTTGGCAAACAGAAGGGGAAGTCGTGGAAGTAGTGACAGACTTCACATTCCTGGGATCCCAGATCACTGCAGACTGTGACAGCAGCCATGAAATTAAAAGACGCCTGCTCCTTGGGAGGAAAGCGATGGCAAACCTAAACAGCATGATAAAAAGTAGAGACATCACCCTGCCAACAAAACTCCGCATGGTCAAAGCAATGATATTCCCAGTAGTCATGTATGGCTGCGAGAGTTG